>NC_142936.1:64418186-64435686 GCF_046866305.1 Octopus bimaculoides | reverse complement strand
ACCCTAAACAGAAGGAGAATTACCAAGTAAATTTCAAATGATTTCACTGTTGCATTTCACTTTTTTTTTGTTTTGAATCTAACAGTTCATGTTTGAATATTTGGACATTTCCGAGTAATTAAGAAGTTTGTTTCCCTTCACGAGGAACCGGATTCGATCCAATAAGTGGTGATTGGGACAAATGCCTTTTATCATTGACTCCAATAAACTTTTCTTTTTGAATGCGCGCGTAAAGAGTGTGAAGCTTTGTATTCGTATATATGCACTCTTTTACGTGTTTCAGTCCTTTGACTGCGGCCATGCTGGAGCACCGCCTTTAGTCGAGCAAATCGACCCCAGGACTTATTCTTTGTAAGCCTAGTACTTATTCTATCGGTCTCTTTTTGTCCAACCACTAAGTTACGGGGACGTAAACACACCAGCATCAGTTGTCAAGCGATGCTGGTGTGGGGCAAACATACGCACACAAACATAAACACGCACGCACACACACACACACGCACGCACACACACACACACACACACACACACACACACACACACACACACACACACACACACACACACACACACACATATATATATATATATATATATATATATATATATATATATATATACAAATACTTCAGAAGATATGAAGAAATCTTCAAGGAAGAATGTAAGTGTTAGACAGGCGATGAAAAACTGAGACTACTGTTGCGGAAACTAGGTCCCTCAGAACATGAAAAATACTGCAATTTTATCTTGCTTAAAAAAAACTAATGAACTTTGTTTTGAGAAAACAATTGAATTGCTACCCGAAATGTTCAGAGATAAGAGTTCTCTGTTTAATACAGGCTGGAAGTGTTTGAATTTAATAATAAAAACAAGACGGAGGTTTTGTCGGTTATGCTGGAATCGTAAATAGAATGTGCACAGAAATTTAGACTGAAGGGATTATCTACTGACATGGTTAAATGCCTCATCTCTGTGCAAAGTTTGACGGCAGACAAAGGTGTACGGTTCCTTACAATACTAGAACTGAAGAACCATGATTTAGCCCTGAAGGCAGTAGCAGTGGAATGTCTAAGAATTATCAGCTTACGACACCTCGTAAAGAAAATTGAAGAAAAAATTCCTCTCAAGTACAGCCATTTTTGACCAGGAATAAATAAAGAAAATGGATGCTATAGCGAAATCCATGTAATGGGTGTGGAGGTTTGCATTTAAAGAAAGACTGTCTATTTAAAACTCGAAAATGTTTAAGCTGTCAAAAATTAAGACATATAAGCTCGAACTGCATAGCGAAGCAAAACAGGTCGAGAAAAAGTTATTCTTCTAAAAAGGTTGGCTCAACGGATAGTCGTGACGACACCGCAAAAAACAAAGTATGTGTATGTAATAATGAATGACGCCAACGTGAAACTACAGCTAGACACAGCTAGCGGCATTGCAATTATTGACACCGATACGTGGAATAAAATTGAGAAACCTACATAAAAAAAAAGAACGAAAAGTGCGTGAGGCGTCACAGGTGGAAGATTACACTTCTCGGGCGTAATAGTAAGCGACATCACATTTCGTGGTGAAAACTGTGAAGGAAAAATGTAAAAAAATGCGGAACTATTGGAAGACACGGTGATAGCGTCATTATTAGCGGAAAATGAAAAAAAGAAATTTGTGTAACGTCATTCGACGCTGCCAGTAACTGTTCACGATATAAAATTGAAATCGGAGAATGACAAATTCATTGCCAAGATGAAACAAGCGTTGAAGATAAAAGAAAATATATTAATATACGTAACCCGAATGCGAACCAATTTCCTCTGTGTGACAATGTGTTGATGTACGCACAAAGTTTTGTAGCGCTAGCCGGATTACAAAAGCATATATTAAGTTAATTTCATGCGGGATAACCAGGAATTTCAAGAAGGAAATCAGTGATGAGGAGTTACCTATATTGGTATACAATGGACCATGATATTGAAAATTTGGTGAAATCCTGCAGAGGTTGTGCTCTTGCAGCAAAGTCACCACCGGTGAAATTCCAATCGTGGTCTAAGACAGTTAGTCCGTGGTCCAGGTTGCATAAAAATTTTGCTGAACCTTTAAACGGCGTGTATTATCTGATTATAGTAGACAGCTATAGCAAGTGGCCGGAGTAAATGCAGTCAACCAACCTCGGAGGTAACAATACAGTTCCTTGAAGAATGTTTTGCTCGATACAATGCCTCGGACAACATAATACCGGATAACGGAACGCATCTTTCGGTGTCCGAATTTTAAAATTTCTGTGAGAGGCGTGCAATCAATCTCATCTATACTCCGCCGTACCACCCGAGATTAAATGGGCAAGAAGAAAGTTTCGTAGACACATTTAAGTGAGCACTAAAAAAATTAGGAAATGAATTAGGCAATGAGGCAGCACTAACTCAATTCTTAAGGGTTTACAGGGTAACACCTAACCCGAACACCTGTTCAGGCAAGTCACCCGCAGAGCTAATGTTTGTTCTGAAGATAAAACCAATTTTTCATAAATGGTTACCTGCAAAAAAAAAAAAAAACTTATAGTGAAACCCAAAAAACACAGCAAAATATTTTAATGGGGAAGTTCATTCCAAAATATATAACAATGGAAGTCAAGGTTGGGAGGATGGTATTGTGACGAAAAGAATAGGCAGTATGATGTACATAATATAAGGTTAAATAGGAGAGCACAAACGACAATTGGGCCAGTTGGAGACTAGACATAGAGAAGAAAGAAAAAATACCGACGTAAATTTGTTATGACCAGTTCGATGTTCCAAAGCCTAAAACGCTTGAGCCTAAGCGGATCAGCAATAGAAAACATAAACAAACGGAACGACTAGAAGTAGTCACTGACCGTAAAACGCATTAAAACTTCTGAGGAAATTAAAATCTCAAAAAGACACAGAGGTGATGATGAAAAAGATTGAAGAAAATCAAATAAACACTCCCTACTCATGTCAAATTTCAAGAGGAGACATGTCATGGCAAGTATCATGACACCCCCTGTTATAATGTACTACCAGCGTGTTTGACTGAGAGCGAGAGATGAGCAATCGCAGGAAGGCAAAAGGTGTCCTTCATGAGTTTGTGGAGTTGCAGGAAATTATTGAGAAATTGTTATAGATCGTTGAGTGTTGTTTTGATTAGGTACAATTGCTGGCAGAGTATTTGGGAATATATTAAGTGTATATACATACATATGTATGTATGTATGTATGTATGTATGTATGTACGTATGTATGTATGTATGCATGTTTGTAAGGATATATATATATATATGTGTGTGTGTGTGTGTGTGTGTGTGTGCTTGTATGTATGTATGTATGTATGCATGTATGTATGTATTTATACAGCAACCCACATATATGTATTCAATGGTCACCAGCAAAGTTTGATGAACACTAACAATCTTAACCTCTAAAATTCTTAACATCTTAACGACACAGTTACTTCTGCAATGATATATGATATATGTAGGCACAATTTCGTTCGCCTACACTTAATTTTTATGTTGTTGTATGGAATCAATTTCATTAGTCAAGTTTTCTGTAAGTATATTTAAAATTCGGTCGACATCATAATTAAAGAGGTTATAGGTGTTCCTGAGATTTCTATTGACTGATGATGGTAATTATCTCTACCCACCAATGCTGATGTATATAGAGCATGTCAACAATCAATCGATGATGAAGATGTTAATTGACGAGGTCACAGAAGTACACTGGGAGATAGTTTGATGTGACGTCACTCGAAGCGAAATATATGACAGGCACAAAATGAAAACGAAAAGGAAATGAAGAAAATAACAAAAGTAAGTTAGAAAGAAACAAAGATAAAAAGGAAATGAAGGAGGAAAGAAATGTCCCGCTGTTTTATTGATGATATGAAATTTTGATAACTGTTTAATACATTCTGGATATTTGTACCAGTATGGATAATTTAAATAACAATAGACTAAATCGATTCTAATCGCTTCAGTGTCTTACCAAGCACTCCTAAGTTCATCTAATTTTCATTAAATTTATAACAAGAGGTTTTATATTCCTTTATTTTATTTCATTTCATTTTATTTTATTTTTTATTTTTTTAGTTTTATTCTGTATTACTGCGGACGTTTGAAGTAAGAGTTGAAGTAAGAATGAAGAATAAAAGCTGATTAGTTTGTATTGTGATTGATGAGAGTAATTAATCTCACGCTGTAAATTACTTATAACGAACCAGACAATTTGAAACATTTCACTGGAAAAGGAAATGGGTTTTGAAAACTTTGCGAACACATATACGCATGTACATAAATATGTGTATATATAGACGTACGCACACACAAACACACACACACACAAACACACACAAACATATATATATATATATGTATATATATGTATATATATATATATATATATATATATATATATATATATATATATATATATATATATATATATATATATATATATATATATATATATATATATAAACTTACACGCACGCACACACACATATATATATATAAAAAAACAGGTAGATAAATAGATACATAATACATATTTACATACATGCATATATATAAATAGATTTATAGGTATATATTATTCATTATTGGAATCAAAATATTCAGACATTATCACGAGTTTCACATTTCCGTCGTCAGTGCTTAAAGATTGGCTGCAATTACACATAATATATATGTATATGTATGTGTGTGTATGTGTGTATACACACATACACATACATACACACAGATGTACATAAACATACACAGACACATACATACACACACACACACACACACACACACACACACACACACACACACACACACACACACACACACACATATATATATATATTACGAAACGTTCATGTGTGGTGACCGTTTCTAAGTTCCTTTCTAAGCAGATGACGTTTGAACAAAGAACGCTCAAAAGAAAGAAGACAAAAAGAACACAGGGGAAATAACCAAACTTTATAGTGAACACATGTCAAAATGCGTGGTCAAAATAATGGTTTACAATGTATTCGGTGGCCTATCTTTAATTTCCGCCAAGATGTATTTTGTTTAATGCAAACAGAAAGAAACTTGTTCCTAGAACTTACTTAGTCGCTGGAGGCTCTTAAATTCTTAAAAAAATATTGTTTTTTAAGTGTACATACTGAACATCTTTTTGACCCATTTACGGTAGAGTTTGATTTTGAAAATGATTTTCTATACAACGTTACAGTTTGCATATGATGTAGTTTTCATATGGTGTTGTAGTGAGTCCTTTCGTCTTTAAGTTTCCAGATTAAAGCTGAAAGAGTAGTTGAATATATTACAGTGAGTAAAAGTCTAAAGATGGTTGATATATTTGGGTTTAAATTTTCCTTCAACAGCTGCAAATGTACATCCATGTAATATATAAACAACCATGACTGTCTCCTGTTTTATGATTTAAGTTAGGTTAGGGCCATGTTATTTAGTTAATTCATTGCTGGAGTGATGGACTACAATAACGTAATGTTCTACATGATCGTTTCGTAATATATATATGTGTGTGTGTGTGTGTGTGTGTGTGTGTATGTGTGTGTGTGTGTGTGTATGTATGTGTCTGTGTATGTTTATGTACATCTGTGTGTATGTATGTGTATGTGTGTATACACACATACACACACATACATATACATATATATTATGTGTAATATATAGTGCGCTTTATAAAAAGTTAAAGTTGCTGCCCTGATAGCATACTGGATAATTATCTAAAAGTTTTATAGTATCTACCTTCACAACAAGTCTCCGTTTTAAACCAATACAAAAGAATCAGTTGTTAAATACTATATTAACCTTGCTCGAAGGCATGAGTAGTAAAACTTCCATTGCACATGATATATGGGTAAAGAGAAAGGAACTAAAACTGATAGATCTTCATGCATATACACGTACGGTTTTATTCATGCGTATATGGGTTAACTTTAGCATTTCAGCCATTAATTTAAGTTTCGGAAAAATCAAATAATGTTACATATTTTTATTTGTTTATGAGTATGACCAACGCAGGAAATAAGTGTGACCTGCCATATATTTTTAAAGGGAAGACAATTTCTTAAGTTTAGTTGAATTTCACTATTCAGGTTCGTTACAATAAATGAAATTTACTCGGAACAATATACAAATGAACGAAACCTTTCTGTGCAAAAAGTGGAAAGCTATTATATAAACATAACGAAAATATTGAGATAACCATTTATGAAATAATTCTTGAAATTTTACAGCTCTAGACTGAAGAGAAGTTATAAATGTGAAAAACAAACATTTCTGAAGAAAAGCACAGCGCCACACCTTTACTGGAAATTATAAAAAAATAAAATCCCTCTCAGGACTTCACTCACACTTTATTTCAACGATGTGCAAATGTGGCAACGTTAAACAATGTTGGATATGAATTTCGAACGTAAATGCGCAGAAAGAAATAGTGACTAATCCGATACTTTATTGGTCACTCTGATACTTCCTATCATTAGCACAAGATCAAGACTATTCCAAGTTGCATAGCTGAAGTACGTTAGCATATTACTATAGCTTACATAGCGAATCTGAGAGGATGAAAGGTGGCATTGATACCAACAGAATTCAAACAAGATTAGTTGAGATGAAAATACTTTTAGCGACGTTATTTATCATATAACAATATCTACCAAGATTTTCTTGCGAACTGAATTTAAGGATTAAGGAATTCGAAGGAAGAGGATTATTTGTATAAAGTCTATTTTTCGAAAATTGATAAAAAAAAACATAGCACCGGGTATTTATACTACTTGGATATTTGAAAAACAAATTGGTTTTCTTACACCGAATACAACAGTCAATAAAACAAAAGATTAATCATTATCCATTCGGCAGTGTTTGACATTTCTTAAGTAAAGATCTTATTTACCCAATATTTTATATCTGTAGACTGTTTAAATTAATAGTTTTGCTTATTTGTGTAGTTAGATATTATTGCATTAAATTTTCAACATGTGTTATCTATCTATAAAGGGACTGATTATATGATCATAGACTCATTTACACACAACTATCTAGTATTATGCATATACATATAGGAATACACAGACTTCTATGTATACTCACATATGTAATCAACAGTCTGTGTATATAATATGTTTGTGTGTGCGTGTCTGTGTGTGTGTGGGGGGTACAGACGCGTGCGCGTTACTATGAACACACTTTATTCCACATTTCATAAATATATCTCTGTGTTACTGCAGTTATGATTTGTCATTAAACATCCATTGAAATTATTTGCATTCATCATATCGTTGAACGCGGAACATCTAGCAATGTTTGCTAAAAGAATAAATGGAATAAAGTAACATTTGATCGGCGATTTTCAAAGTATAGTTCATGAATTAAAATACAAATGGATATTTTCCACAATGTTAGTGTTTTTACTGTTACTAGAAAAGGGAGTCGGGCATGCGGAAGACTTGGGATTATATACACGATGTTGTTAAAGAATATACGTTAAATACTCACCGATATAATGTGAGTTATGAAGGCAATTGCAAAAATGTATAATTTTGCACGCTGTTAGAGCAGTTACAACGTATTCCATGAAGTACACGCATGCATGCGCTAGCGAACACACACACACAACCACACATATATGTATGTATAAGCGTATATATAAATATAACATACATACATCTATATATACATATATATATATATATATGTATATATATATATATATATATATATATATATATATATATATATATATATATATATATATATATATATGTATATATGTATATGTATATATATATATATATATATATATATATATATATATATATATATATATATATATATATATATATATATATATATATATATATATACTATTTTCCAACATAATGTGGCAGTCCCGGTTGGGACGAGTGCTACTTTTGTTTTGTCCCAGGAAACATCACTTCTAGCTAGATATACAACACAATATCTGTGTCGTTATATTTTTGAACAGGGGAGTTTAGCATTCCCACTTAGCACAAAGCAGTATCTGCATACGGCCGCGGTTTCTGAGTTATTTATCTTTCTCGGTTAAAGTGGCGCTTCTAGATTCTCGTTCAAAAATATATATAATTTTGAAAATGGCACACAAACACTGACCTAATAAATAGAAAGAGAGACATACAGTAAAAGTACTTTAAATTAGATATTACTTTGTGCAGAATGAAGATGCTGAACTCTCCTGTTCGAAAATTTGAGAACACAGATATTGTGTCGTACAGCTCACTGGAGACGGTGGTTCCTGGGGATCAAAGACAGTAGCATTCGTCCCATACTGGACTGCCATTTTATGTTGCCAAATAGTCTTTACTTTAAAGTACTTCTCTTTTAGCGTCTTACCATTTAACACACTCACCGGTTCGATTTCCCCTAATTTACTTATTTCTGGTGAGTTTGTTAAATAATGATACACTCCCTAAACACAATAATATATATATATCATTTACAATAATATATGCTCCATTTAAATCGACCACACCTTCTGTTTTTTTTTTAGAAATTTGTAAATATCTATCTCTTTAACGATTTTTACACCTTTCAGTTATTTGACTGCGGCCATGCTGCAGTACCCCCTTTAATCGCAGAAATCGCCGCCCCTCCGGACTTATTCTTTGCAAGCCTAGTACTTATTCTATCGATCGCGTTTCCCGATCCACTAGGTTTTGTGGGGACATGAATACACCAACTTCGGACAAAGAAAGACACAAAGTCGCACGCGGGAATACATACACTCACACACACACACATACCCCCCCCCACACACACACATAGATATATATATAAATCCACTCACAAAGCATTGTTCAGCCAGAGGTTATAGTAGAAGACACTTATCCAAGGTGACACGCAGTGCGACTGAAGCCAGAACCAAGCTTTTTTAATACAGCCACTCCTGCGCCTATGTTTTTTTTTTCTTTTGATATAACTATATATATGTAAGTAAAAGAAAAATGTAGTAAAGAAACAAACTAATATGTACTAAATTCTCAGGCGAACAGGAAACACAGAAGGTCACTGATTCTTCATCAGTTATTGGCCAGAGAGTCAAATGCAATTTTAGCCATTAAAGATTCCACTCTGGAGGCACTGACAAGAAACTTGCTGAGAATGTGACAAAAACATAACAAAACGACTATAGACACGGGAGCGGTAGAGCGAGGAGCTCAGAAAATCGTATCCAGTGGGGTGGAAGGCAACGCAAAAAAGAATGACACCGCATTAGGTCGTCACCGGTCACCTGCTAGTGGGAGGAGGGTAATAGAGACAGATAGAGATAGATAGATAGATAGAGAGAGAGAGAGAGAGAGAGAGAAGGAGAGAGAGAGAGAGAGAGAGAGAGAGAGAGAGAGAGAGAGAGAGAGAGAGAGAGAGAGAAGGGAAATTAAGAGAAGCAAAGTATCGGAAGAGACATAAAAATATTCCAAGAATATTTCTACGAATGGGTAAAACTGAATGAGTGCGTGCGTTACATAGATAATAGTTCCAGGATTAAATAAAAAGACAACAAACGGAAAATACGACATACCTATATATATATAATTCTAAAAGACAAGCGAACAAAAAACACAAGGTCACCGATACTTTATCAGTTATCGGCCAGAAGATCAAATGCAATTTCAGCCATTATCGATACTATTGCTTCCGCTCTGGAGGCTCCGACAAGAAACATAACAAAACGAGACGGGCTCGTGAACAAACCGTTAGCGGACGGACGAGAGACAAAGCAATAAAGAGAATGAAGGCTTAGGGCCATTAGAAGACAACAATTAATACTGATAATATATATACAACAAAAAGCCTTGGGGCTACAAGACAAGACAAAAGTGGGTAACATGAAGGAGAAATGAAAACTGTCCTAAAAGACTACAGACACGGGAGGGGTAGAGCAATACACACACACACACACACACACACATATATATGTATATATATATATACACACACATAACTTCAGCATATATATATATATATATATATATATATATATATATATATATATATATATATATATATATATATATATATATATATATATATATATTGCTGTATAATGAAACTGTATACCCCACCCGGGAAAAAAGCGGTACATATAACTTCCAGTATAAAGAGACCATAGCGGTTCGTTAAGAGAGGGTCGAAAGTCGAAGAGGTGAAAGCCGGCAGTTCTAGACGGTGTCTTGTGGACTTATCTGCGATAGTCAAACAGAAGTTAGTGTATTACTAATCCGGTACGAAGAGATACAACGGCATCGGATGACTAGTAACTCTTGTGGCTACTAACGTAAAACAGCAACTACAGTACAACGCCAATTACACATCACACCAAAGGGAGGAACCCACTTTACAACACATACATATATCACTTCAGCATATATATATATATATATATATATATGTGTGTGTGTGTGTGTGTGTGTGTGTGTGTGTGTGTGTGTGTGTGTGTGTGTTTTGGACGATTGCAACTCCTATTGCGTTTTGCATAACATTTGGAGATGATCGCCATCTCTAGGTTTAACATGTATGCATCATTGCGACACATAAGTGCCAATCTGATTTTATAATGTGCACAAATCTCAGCTTAATTCTTAGAAATTAATAAAAATAATTCATCCGATGATCACGCACCAATCTTGAACTGTACTACTTTGCTTCAACTACTGATGAAAACATTATTTTCAGAATCTTTCACTTCTGGTTAAAGACTTTTGTCTATGAAAATAAGCTAGGAAAATATAGTAGATTTATATACACTTATAACAAAATCCAAAGACCCTGGAATATAAATAGAGAGAATCAGTGATAAAATAGGTTAGGATATAAATTTGTGAATCAATGTCGGTAACAATGATAAGGGCTAAAAAATGTGAAAGTAAATATATTTTTTGAAGTATGTTACACTTATTAATTCCTCAACTTAACTAAGACAATGTTCCTATCTTTGTCTAGTTACACCATTAGGAACACGTACATTCATTGGCAAGTTAACTAATGCAGCAAGATCCCTTTATCAATAGAGTGATGAATTCCGACTTACTACGACTGTATCACAAAGATGATTGAGTATCAAAAAGTTCCAACCTCCTCAGGCTTGAAGTATAAGTTAATATCGCACATCAGTTTCATTACTGATTATTTAATTTATAGCGCCCTATATGGTGATCATGCACCACCAGGCTACATATTCTCATTAAGATACATTTTGTTCTAGAACTGTAGATGGAACCCATCCAAGCTGTGAAGATCTCGTCTTTTACTGTTTTCATTATCTTAAGTGCAGTCGGCCCCATTTTATACTGTCCAACTTGTTCTTAATTTTTGCTGTGAAAATGATGTGATCTCAAGCTATAATACTGGTTATTTCAACAAGGTCAGTTAACAGCATTAATGGTTGTATGCATGTTTAGAACCAGGTTGTGAATTGTACGAGGTGAATGGAAATGTCGTAGCAGATGACTGAACACCCTTCATGAAACAGCCAATAAATGGGGTTAATTAATCTGTCAGTCACGTCAGTATCTCTCTTTCTCTTTCCCTTGTGTATTCCGTGTAAATTCAGACGAATATACACATTCCAAATATTTTAACTAGATATTGTATTGATTCATATTTAATATTGTTCAACAATTGTATAAAAGAGAAAAAAAGATTGCCTTGTACATAAACAGTGAATCTACGATCGAATAATGCTTGCAAAACACGGGAACAAAGTTAAATCTGGCCAAAATAATTGGAATCTCTGCCAACGTACATGCCAAAACAAGATAGATCCTTCTTAAGAGATACTTCAATTGTGTTATTACAGTAAATAAACATACGTGTCTAAAATATAGCAGACAAAATTGTACCAATTGTTATTGAATTTAAATTTATCAGAAACCAAATATTAAAGCATGCCTCGGCGAATAATTCATCAAGTTAGTTTAACCTCTGGATAAGTATTGTCTACATAATTCAAAGGCAAACTACATCATTGAATACGAGTTAGCATCCAATATTTTATACACTTCAACATGTTTTCTTATACTCTCGTCTATCCTCAACTGTATCTGAACAATAGACCATGATTGCCCTGCAAACTTACAACGAATATGATTAGTTATAAAATAAACGTTTATAAGAATTGTGGTATATTTGTCTCTATATCAACGAAAAGATGTGCTAGACAAGACAAATACATCCGTCTATTATTTGGTGCGTAAAAGGAGATAAATTTATGTATCAGCAAAAACCGTTAACAAAGATTTCTGCTTCCAGTTGTGAAAATAAAATTGTAATTACGAGTTGAGAAACATAGATTTTTCTATCAACTATATAATCTTTTCATAGTCTGAATAACATTTACTGTTTGCTCACTAGATTTCAGGAAGGGCGGAATAATTGCTTACGAAGTATATTTCACCATTTCGTTCATTCTCTTTATAATATCAAAATAGAACTATCAACAAACCGATAATAATGGAGTTGAAAAAGAAAATAAAGAAGTGATAACGACGATGATGACGGTGATGAAGAAGAGAGTGAGGGAGTTAAGAGAAAGAAATATTGTTATTTATAACTTGAGTAGATATTTAGAGAATAAAATCTGTCAATACATTTGTGTCACCAGTTTTAAATAGAACCTAATTAATAACAAAGAAGATTTATTGCATCAATTCTTGTAGTATGAGAATATATATTCGGTCGATGTAGATATTAAAAAGGAATATCGCACCATTGGCACTTTGCTATCACGTGACTGTTGCTATCCTTGGGTTTAATTAAATATAGCACAAATTAATTTTCGAAAATGTCAGAATTAAATTGCCGCAGGATGAGAAATATTTAAAGTTACACTTCTAATAATACCAATTTTGTGAACAAACTAGAAAGCTGACAAACTTCCAATTTTGATTGATTAAAATATTTCTAACATATTTTCTAACGACAACGACGGTCTCGATGAGCTTTTGGTGTTATTTGAATAATTATCGATCTGCATCACATTATTTAAAACAACACAATGACGGATTAGCCCGTATATAACATTGGTATCTCTATCAATGAAATTTAATGACTAGAGAAGGCATATTATATAAATTACCTAAATATTTCAGCAACATTACTGCGCTATTAGCTGCGTACTTTGCTGTTGTTGCTTTGTAAGTTTGTCGACACCACAACTGAATAAAAAAAAACATATAATCAAAAGTGTTTAAGAATGAGATGTTGTCGTTTAGTTTCGTCAGTCTTTCTTTAACTTGAATCATATTCCGGATGTATCTTTCATCATTTAAGACAAGAAGAAAACAATTGACAGTCTTTTTTAACAGAATCATCCACTAGTAACGCGTCTTGTGCATGCATCTCTATTGTAAATAGTGTATCGCAAAGAAAAAAATATACTTGTAACAATACTTTTCTTTTAATGCAGGCTTTACGAAAATAACGCAGATATTTAAAGCTATATTTCACTTATACCGTAAAACAATATTATATATTGCATAATATATTATAAAACTGTAACAAAAAACTATGTTATATCAATATTATCACTGAAAAACCTCTAAGTATTTTGGAAAAACCTCCAAAAATTTATAACAATTTGTTCAGATTTTAATAGAATCTCGATCGTGATATGGCTATAATTTAAAACTCAGGAGATATAAAATCAAGAAGACATGTTCACTCGATACATAATTGTAAATTAAGCTCGGATAAAGTGGATTTAGTCGGTGGAATCATGTATCCAATAAATTCTTGAAAGAACGTGGAGTTACTCACAATCATGGTAGGGACAAGTAACAGGGTATAAAAAGAAAGCATTGAAGCAACTTGGGTTTTTCTAGTTTTATGCATATATTTAATGATGTCTTGAATGAACGAGTGTACATATGAATAAATACCTAAACAAGAAATAAATTTAATGGAACTTCAGTTAGGAAATAGATAGTTTATTAAGCTTTTGTCATTTACCTGATTCGTAGCTTGTATAGCACTGCAACCTATTTTCATTTGGCCTCTCTCGCGTCAAGATGTTTCTTTAATAAAATCGCAAGTACCTGAGCTGTAATATGTGATACACGTGATCCCAATGAAATCTCAACTCCACTTTTGTGAACTTTAGGCCTATTCATAACCTATAAACCTTGTGCTAATTTAGATTTCATAGATTGTAGCAAAGGTATATCAAAGTTGAATTTATCAACGCTGCCTCTCCCCTATATATTTGTGAATATAAGGTTGTGTAAAAAATCAATATTTCAAAGTGCTGATCAATTAGATAGAAAGTTATGTCGATACATAATATAAACGAATCATTGAACAGTCATAATTTCCTATAAATAAATTGTTTACTGCAGATTTAATCTATACATTTCAGATTTGTTTCTCCACTACATCGATTGATATTTAGCAAGTTTTCGTTATTCCATTTATTGTAATTGTTTGTCCGATTTTATTAGTTATATCATTTTCGCAAATCCATTAAAAGTTCGATAAAGTATGCATGCATTCTAAATTATAAATTGAATTTATTTTATCGTGTAATCTTTATGAAATTTTATTAATAACTTCTAAACGAAATGGATTAACTCCGTGAATATTTCAAAATTGTAATCACTTAATTGAAAGAGCTTCACTAAGTGACATTTTACTTTTTTTTCCTAACAATGTGTTACGAATAAAATCATCAGAGGGCAGAAGAACTGCAATAAATTTGAGATAGAAATTTGGTATAAAAATATAGAAAATATATTTCTAGAAAATTAAAATTGTGAAGCCATTTTTTTTTCTTTTGTAATGAAATTTTGGATAAATCAAGTCAATTGATTTTCGGTTCGAACTGGGATTCAAAATAAAGCAACGGGTACATAAATCAGAGCATATATTTTATGTTAAATATCTAATTGTTAGTCCATGATGTTCTTAGTATCCTTTTGACATTTGTTCATATGCTATTAATCATATATGAAGCATGATTTGTGTTTCATAAGCCGCTTGAGATCACTCCTGAAAAATTACCAGCGTAAAATTTTGATAACTCATCAACATCGGTACATTCTTACAATTGTATAAGAAACACTAACAAATGGCGTTTACAATAATGCTTTTGTGGTTTTATTTTAGTGTGTCATAAATCTATGATGAGAAATTAAACCATTTCCAACGAGTTGCAAGGAGATACGCCCACTTTACAAACTTAATATCAAAAACGCCTATTGTGTAACCAGTCAAAATTATCAATAAAAATATATGGATATAACGAAAGTCCTTATAAATATACAAGTAAATACATGCATACAAACACACCGGGAATCAGAATCATCGAAATTCTCCCCGTCCTTCACCGTCTGTATAGTTCTTACTCTCTCTCTACTTCTCTCTCTCTCTCTCTCTCTCTCTCTCTCTCTCTCTCTCTCTCTCTCTCTCTCTCTCTGTTTTCTTATCTCTCTACGTTCATATATGCATATTCACTGTAGCTCACTCACGCTTAAACACACCAGCTAATGGGTGACGGGCATCAAATCCTAATGGAATCGCATAGGCACGATCCAGACATACGGTGTATCCTGGGTAAAATTTTATTTGCTGGAGCCAAGTTCCACCCCAGATTCAACAACAGGTGGTTTCATTCAGAAGGTGAGATCCCCAGCCGAAGAGGCAGGAACAAAGATACGACAAAGCGGAGAATCGATCCAAGTAAAGGACTAGTATTTTACCTAACGAACCGAATTGATGAAAGGTGAAGTTGACGCTTGTGTGATTTAAACACCTAGCATAGCTAACCGAGATGATTACTACAAAAGCCATCTATCGGATGCTTTATCCACAAACACAGCCACAGCCACAGCCACACCCACACGTATATATATGTAATAAATATATATATATATATATATATATATATATATATATATATATATATATATATATATATATATACAGGGTGTTCCAAAACAATGTATACACACTTTAAATAAATGAAAAGTAAGTGTTTATTAAAATACATTTCATTTTCAAAATTTAATAGAATCTATAGACATTTTTGTATTGTTTTGTTAACGTCTGTTTCCAGACTGAACTTCCGGCCCAAGCACTGCAATGGAATTACAAACACCATGAAATATTCGTTTGGTATTCGCGTATATTCTCATTCAATGGCTGCTCTGAAATCGGTGACTTGCAGGTTTCACAGCGTAGACGTTGTCTTTTAGATACCCCAATAAAAAAGTCTAGTCATGTCAAATCTGGTAATCGCGAAGGGTATTCAGCGAAACCCTTTGTCCATTCCACCTGTTTGGCAAGATCTCATCAAGGAAGGATCTAACATCGCGATGATAGTGTGGGGGTATCCCATCTTGCTGAAAATAAAACTCATCATCTTCAAAGTCTTCTCTAATGATTGGCATGACAGACTGTTGCAGCAAGTTCATGGACCAGTGGCTCATATATCTCTTACTAACCAGCACACCTGCAATTTTTGAACGATGTTTATTTGTTTATTACTATTTTTTCCATGTTAATGACTGTATGTGTTTATTTCAGAGTGTACATCGAAGAATTAAACTAGTATTTTCATGTTTACATGAGATTTAATTACACCTTGAGAATAATTTGAAACTGAAAGTTTACGGAATTTGGTAAATGGCCATAGTTTGCGGAACTTCAGGTTTTAAACACACCACGCGCATGTAACTATTGTGATCATCCTGTGAATTCCAACGAGTAGTTTTTAAATAACATAAGAAAAATTTTACGTCGTTAATAATTTCAAACGATGTGTATATATATATATATATGTGTGTGTGTGTGTGTGCATGCATATATGAACAGACACATATATATCAAATATAACGCTGATATATATGAATATCTATATCTATCTATCTATCTATCTATCTATCTATCTATCTATCTATCTATCTATATATATATATATATATATATAATAATAATATTAGGGACAAAATCCAAAATTACAGGTAAAAAACTCAATTAAAATCAATTTGGTTATTTTCCCTAAAACTATATATATATATATATATATATATATATATATATATGTATGTATGTATGCGTATGTGTAGGCGTGTTTTTATTGCATACAATTTGTGAGATTGGCAAAATTACTGTACAACTACGTATGAAGATCGTGACACATCACAGGAATGTGATTCGTATACGGTAAAATTCACTTTAAATATTATCTACATTTTTCTGCAGTGAATATAGTATAGATGAATCCTACTTGAAAACTGATTAGTTGTGCATAGTATAATCTCCATATGAATAGTTCTTGATAAACTAGTGCTTTATGTTTTATTGGCGAGAAGGCAAAGGAACTAATGCATAATCATATTTAACATACATGAACAATTACACGAAGTTAGTCACATTTAATAGGATTCATAGGGATATACATAAGCAGGCATAGAGATGACACAGTTGTGACACTGA
>NC_142936.1:64395686-64413186 GCF_046866305.1 Octopus bimaculoides | reverse complement strand
ATGATATATATAAATATATATATATATATATATATATATATATATATATATATATATATATATATATATGTGTGTGTGTGTGTGTGTGTGTGTGTGTCTGTGTGTGTGTGTGTGTGTGTGTGTGTGTATGTATGTATGTACATCTGTGTTCACTGAATTATAATATTATTCGCCATTGTTATCGTTATTTACATATAATCTGTTATGATTTCTATATATGTTGTCCTTAATCCTGTAAGAGTTCTTCAACTTGCCCGTATATTTCTAGACTTTTTTAGCTTTCACAAATAAGTCTCTAGAAAACAAACTAACGAAACATATAAGAGGAAAGAAACAAAACTAGTTCCAAAACTTCAAAATAAAGAATTTATATAATTAGTAATTCATCATTTCCTTAAGTGATTTTCGAAATATTACTTGCGTTTATCCGATCAGATGAACGAAGAGTTTTCGTGAAAAGGCAGATAGCTTCAAAGAATAAGAGAGAAGGCCAAGGCGTGTTGTAACAATACACATGAGAATAGGTTGTGTCTGAAACTGATGGATGAGGAAGATGACATTACGGTGAATATAAAATTACCATCATCAATTTATACTGTCAATGATATCAGATAAATATTTTAAACTTTGAAACTCTGATTCACCCAGTTTCAAGAGAGAGATGTTTGCAATCGTCTACTGACAATTGTTTCCTTAAAGAGCTAATACATTTTTTTTCTTAATACAAAGACGTTTATTCAGGAGTCGAGGAAAACATCAGAAATGTATTCATATGAAGCTTTTCGGTGTTTTGGTGATATATTGATAATTACCCAATGTTAATATATATATATATATATATATATATGTGTGTGTGTGTGTGTGTGTGTGTGTGTGTGTGTGTGTGTGTGTGTGTGTGTGTGTGTGTATAGGCGTAGGAGTGGCTGTGTGGTAAGTAGCTTGCTTACCAACCACATGGTTCCGGGTTCAGTCCCACTGCGTGGCACCTTGGGCAAGTGTCTTCTACTATAGCCTCGGGCCGACCAAAGCTTTGTGAGTGAATTTGGTAGACGGAAATTGAAAGAAGCCCGTCGTATATATGTATATATATGTTTGTGTCTGTGTTTGTGTGTGTCTGTGTTTGTCCCCCTAGCATTGCTTGACAACCGATGCTGGTGTGTTTATGTCCCCGTCACTTAGCGGTTCGGCAAAAAAGACCGATAGAATAAGTACTAGGCTTACAACGAATAAGTCCCGGGGTCGATTTGCTCGACTAAAGGCGGTGCTCCAGCATGGTCACAGTCAAATGACTGAAACAAGTAAAAGAGTAAAGCGTATATATATATATATATATATATATATATATATATATATATATATACTCGCCTTTAGTCGAGCAAATCGACCCCGGGACTTATTCTTTGTAAGCCTAGTACTTATATATATATATATAGTACTTATATATATATATATATATATATATATATATATATATATATATATATATATATATATAGAGAGAGAGAGAGAGAGAGAGAGAGAGAGAGTGAAGGCGTAAGATATTTAAGGACAGATTTATGTTTATAAAAAATAACTTCATTTATCAAAAAATGCTAGGAGGATAGAAATATATCTTATATACTATAATGCTATTCAATAAAGCCAACTTCAGCTTCAACAACTGCTTCCATATGAGATCTAAATCATCTATATGCTCGAATCAAGTGGTCCTGCTTCATTTTGGGCATTACTCTGACGATGGAAGCTTTCAAAGCACCTTTGATTTTATGGGTGTGTTCATTGACCTCTCTGTCAACACCGCTCCACATATAATAGTCCAATGGATTGAGATTTGGCGAATTAGGAGACCAAATATTAGTGGTCATGTGATCATGAAAATTTCCAGCTATCCATTCTTCTGTTACTAGAGCCATGTGTGATAGTGTAGAGACTTAATGAAACAGATATGGCTTTCCATTGCATACACTGTCGATCCAGGGCTTTACAAATTCCTTTCCCTGGACCTCAATATAGGCGACAGAATTATCTCGAAAGCCTTGTGTAAAGAAGTAAGGAGCCACCACATGTCCTTCATTGCTGACAACCCCTAAATCTATAACTATTGCAGGAAATTTTGTATGAGTAACACTTGGAACTTCAGAAGGGTCTGCACATAACCATCTGTCACTTCTTTTGTTAAGGAAGACATATACATGTATGTACGTGCGTGATTCTACATCTACTAATTTTAACGATCTTAATGTTAAACACTTTAGACAACAGAGCCTGTTGAAAACTTCCTGGCTTCGGGTGAAAGAAAATACTGGAGGGACAGTTAATTATGAATTGATTCAACACATTCTTCTCTAAGATTCACACACTTATTGCAGCAGCTCTACAGGTTTTCTAAACCCTATGAAAGAACTCAGTATTTCAGGCTTCCAACGTGGCCTTTCGCGATACACTTAAATCCAGGAACTTTTCAGCACCCCTTTCGCGCCTAAATTTAATATTAGTGATATCACCAATTATATCCATATTAATCAGACTAGTCACTTAAGTATATGCAAATATACATACGTACATACTTACATAAGCATAACCGTTTATTATTTTCTGTGCAAATGTTTGTGTAAAGAAACAGACATCTAGGTAGCTTGTAAATAGACACGGAAAAAGGTGCTGAAATAAGAAGGCGTTGATATTTTTTACTATTTCTAAATGGTAGTGCCAAGATTTACACCTTATTTTATGATAAAATATGATCAATAAAATAACATCAGTTTCCTTTAGATACTTTACATTATGTTTATTGAATTATGCCCCTTGTCCACACTTAAAATCTACTGCGTTGCAATATATAATGTGATGGGAGAATACTATATTCATATATATATATATATATATATATATATATATATATATATATATATATATATATATATATATATATATAATATATATACATACACACATATACATACGCACATATATATATATTCATATAGACATGCACACACACGCGCGCGCGCGCAAACACACCCATACATATAATTACATAATATAATTATATGTATATATATATATATATATATATATATATATATATATATATATATATATATATATATATGCGTTTATATAGTTATGCTCATGATATTATTTGCACACTGTTTTGAATTTGAATATATTACGTTGTAATATTATTGCCGTAATCTCAAAAATTGAAATATATTGCATTATTCAAATGAAGAAACTGATTGAAATTGGCTAACAAATTTGCTCATAAACATTCACACAAATTGATAATACGCACACAGAGTAACAGATACACAGGTACCAACTCCATGAAGGCACACGTTCAGAGGCGTACACATACATACACTAGTATGCACACACAAATAAACACAAATATATACACCTACTCAATTCTAACACAATACATACTATCATTTAATTACCTTTTATTATAATATTGTGTATTATAGGATGCAAAATTTTCAAACGGTTTTTTAGAATCCGATTTCTAATGTACCTATTTTAAATATAACACAATATGATATTATTTATTTTAATTCATATATTCTTCCTTACAATCTCAATTAAAGTATAGTTTATTATTATATATATGTGGTATGAATATATCATATTGATATCTGATTTATACTTAAATATGATATTTGCAATATCGTTCATGATTTCAATATATATACATACATACATATATATATATATATATATATAGTGATATAGTGATATATATAATGTTATAGTGATATATATATATATATATATATATATATATATATATATATATATATATATATATCACTATAACAATATCATTATATACATATATATACATATATGCATACATACATACATACAAACCAACATACATACATTCGCATACACACATACATGTTATATATTGCATATATTATATCGTATATCTATCTATCTCTCTCTCTCTCTCTCTCTCTATATATATATATATATATATATATATATATACATGGTTTGTTTGTATAGGTGCTTGTGTGTTTGTGAGTGTCTGAAACGATGTACAGATTTTATATACTAAGAAGCATCAGGGATTTGGGACTTTGAGTGCGTAATTATCAATGCCGTATTTATAGGAAATTCATAGATTTTCTATATATGTGAGTTAGGAGAGTTTTGGGAAGATGATGTTTTTTTGGGTGTTTGGGATATTCTTAGTTATTTTCAATGTGTTTGTATACATGTGTTTGTATATATGAGTGCATACATGTTTGTGTATTTATGTGCGTGTAAGTGTGTATGTGTGGTAAACTTTTGGCACCTTGGGCTGTTATTCTGAGATGCAATTGATGATAGGTCAAAAAGTGATCATAAAGCTGACAGCATTTTTGAATAGTTGCTACGTTACCCAGCTGTAGAAATTTAGTCTATCATATTATTTTGGACCCTTTTTAATTACCTGTATGTGTGTGTGTGTGTGTGTGTGTGTGTGTGTGTGTGTGTGTGTGTGTGTGTGTGTGTGTGTGTGCCTGTGTCTTTTTTCTGTTCATGCCAAAGAGTGGGCGGGTGGTGCTTTGGTACATACATACATACATACATACAGGGTATCTATATAAGGATGACACCTTATGTTTTCTAGACAGAAATCGTAAAGTGCAACTTCAAAGACAGAGGAAAAATTTCTTTAGATTTTTAAAACATTTAGGACTAAACCTTAATATGGGAGAGCATTATCATAGAGTAAATTGGTACTACTTAAGAAGAGTGGACCCGACGCGCGCAGCCACATTAATCAGTGGACGTACGCACCCCCGCTAGCCTGAAGACTGATGCACGCACTCGCGAAAGTCAGTGCAACCGCGATTAAAAAAAAACCTCCATATGTATACATATGTGTAAATTGTAAATGAGGGGGGATTTCTATCCAAAGACATGAGTGTGTGGTGTGTGTGTGTGAGTGTGTGTGTGTGTGCGTGTGTGTGCGTGTATGTGTGTGTGTGCGTGAGTGTGTGAGTGTGCGTGTGAGTGTGTGAGTATGTGAGAGAGAGAGAGAAAGAGAGAGAGAGGGAGAATAGAAATACCAACATTGAAAAGACACGGATTTTTAAAATTCTTCTTCTAAAATGGCTTCCTTTCATTGTTTTGCAATGCATGCAAAAAAGAAAAGAAAAATAATAATAAAGAGCAGGGAAAACCCCAACAAAATCGGAAAAAATTCAAAAGGCTATTTCCGAACGTCTGCTTTTCCAGTTTCCAGTAAGAGCATACAGAAGAATGTGCGCTGCTAAGCTAACATAACCATGATCATGAAAACCATACTAGAACCTATACAGAATCAGTCGTCACCAACGTTATCATTAAAGAGTGAACAGGCCTCAAATTTTACCTATATATATGGATGTATGTATTTATGCATATATGTATGTATGTACGTATATCTCTCTCTCTCTCTCTCGCTCTGTCTATCTATCTATCTATCTATCTATCTATCTATCTATCTATCTATCTATCTATCTATCTATCTGTCTATCTATCTATCTATCTATCTATCTATCTATCTATCTATCTATCTATTTATCTATCTATCTATGTATCTATCTATCTATACACAGTGTGCGATGGCTAAATTTAGGCCGCTTTATATTTTTAATTTTGCGCATACGCATTGAAAGTTTCTGACTTTGTCGACTACACAGTACAGTAGGGTCAGTTGGGCACCGTCTATGAGAAAAACAGCACCATGAGGCAATTCATTCTGCCAGATATTTGGAAATGACATGGTGTACTGTTTAGCATTGGCCCCAGAAAGTCCAAACTAACATTTCAGAGTGTTTGGGTGTCAATCTGAGAACAGTGTAATTTCAGGACAAGTACCGAGAGTGATAAAAATCAGACATTCAGTCAACATTATGGTGTTTGGAGTGATCACAAGTGAATGCGACGCTATGCCTCTCACACGGTCTCAGACGTAACACACAAGTGTGTGGAAGAGGTATTGCTACTTACTTTGGGTCAAGAGAGTGCCTGCTGGAGGCCCCTATGTCTGGTAACAGGACTCTGCACCATGCCACAAAAGCAGGAGAACACAGTCATTGCTGTCAGACAATTTCTGCGACCACATCATCACAAACATCTGGCCACCTAACTCCCCAAACAGCAACCCACTTCATTATTATATGTGAGGCGCAGTTGTGCAAGAGAACAACAAACTCCTTACAACACCAAAGAGGAACTGAAGGCAAGGATCATGGCAGTATTCACCAGTTTAAACAAGGAGACCGTCCAAAAGCTTTGCAGGAGATTCCGAAGTCGTATGGAGGCCGTGGTTGAGCCAATGGCGATTTTATTGAATAAAGTTATTCTTTCGTATTTCAAGATATTTTTAATGTTATTTTGGTAAATATATCTGTTAAAATGAGATGTCAGTGTTATCCACCGCACCTGTTTATATATATATATATATATATATATATCAAATAAGCAACACGGATTTCAAAAGTGATTGCAGTACGCACGTTTCATGCTACTTCAATTTATTTAAGTAATGTGAGCATTACCTTAAATGCAATTTGAAGAGCAATCTGCAGCTGCACGAAAAAATGTAGAAAACAGACATATTACAAATGTGGCAACATATTAAAACCAAGTTGGTTTTAATATGTTGCCACATTTGTAATATGTCTTTTTTCTACATTTTTTCGTGCAGCTGAAGATTGCTCTTCAAATTGCATTTAAGGTAATGCTCACATTACTTAAATAAATTGAAGTAGCATGAAACGTGCGTACTGCAATCACTTTTGAAATCCGTGTTGCTTATTATTTGATTTTAATCACCCATCCTTTTGGGATGTGATATTCGGGTGCCTTCGCATAAGTACCATATTCAAGCCATGAATCTATATATATATATATATATATATATATATATATGTGTGTGTGTGTGTGTGTGTGTGTGTGTGTGTGTGTGTGTGTGTGTGTGTGTGTGTGTGTGTGTGTGTGTGTGTGTGTGTGTGTGTATGTATGTGTGTGTGTGTGTGTGAGAGTGAGCATGCATATATAACAATGTGAGTCCATATAATCATGTTACTTACTTAATACCCTTTTTGTCCGTTTATCTAACTTTCGTTCTTTTTTCTTTTTCATTTATATAATTAATGACAATTTGAAACCATCTAATATTTCGTTTCAAAATAGAATTAGGAGATATAGTCTAATCTATTTTCAATTGAAGGCTAATATTGGTTAATATGGATAACATAACGAAAATAAGTGATGCCAAAATCAAATCAGAAACAAAAGCACCGAAATGAGTATTTCTATAAATAATATCTTTAACAAGTTAACTATACGCGTAAACTTGATCGAAATAACAGACAGTGAATAAGAGGCGGTTAGCCAATTTAATTTAAAATGGTGGAAGGAAGCAAAAATTTCATCAAATAATTTGGCTAAGGTCTATTGAATTTGGATATCTCATACGATACAGAAAATGTTTATTAACATTCCAGAAAAATGCAAATCTATACATATCAAGATACTAGTTATAACGATTAGACGATTTTAGAAATTAAACTTTGTATATTCCATAAATATTGAGATGTTACGCATTCTTATATTTCTACACAATGCTGCAAGACTTGAGTTGTCCGGAAAGTTCGTGCCGATTTATATTACCTTACATTTCGACTTATTTTAGAACATGGTTGAGTCCACAAAATAGGATTTGAGTACACCTCCATTTAGAGCACAGTTTAAGCTATCTTTTCATGGAAGAAGGTTTATGTTGCTATGACTTGTGTTAATTCTGTAACCTTTTAAAATTGAAGATAAGAAAGTTCATTTTCAGCACTTGATGCTTTTCTTTTTCAGTGAAGGAAAATATGCCTCACAAATGACCAAATAAATATGCACAGTTTCCGGTGATGTTTCTTTATATGAAAGAACTGTACGGAACTGGTTCGCAAGGTTCCGAGCTGGAGATTGTAGCCTTATTGATAAAGAGCGATCAGGCAGACCATCCACTACAGATGATGACCAAATCAAGTCATTAATTGAGAAAACCCACATTACAGCACCTGAGAATTGGCAGAAAGCCTCAGCCTATCAAAATCCGTCATTCATGAGCACCTGGTAAAGCTTGGGTACACAAGTCGCTACAATGTTTGGGTACCACATGAGTTGAGTAGGAAGAACCTTTTGGATCGCATTTCCATCTGTGATTCGCTTTATAAACTGAATGAAAGCGTGCCTTTTATAAACAAATTGTGACAAGTGATGAGAAATGGATTATCTACCGAAATGTTCAGAGAAAGTGATCCAGGAGTAAGCGACATGAGCTATCCTTAGCCATCCCAAAAGCGGGTCTTCACCCTAAAAAAAGTCTTGCTTTGTGTCTGGTAGGATTGGAAAGGAATTCTGTACTACGAGCTTCTCTCAAGTAACCAGACAATTAATTCTGAGAAATGCTGCACACAACTAGACGAGTTCAAAGCAGCAATTCAAGAGAAACCGCCAGCCAAGAGAGCTTCGTCGTAATTCTGTCAGCGGAAGAGATTCGAAGACGATTAGGAGAAAGTGGGACAATGAACTGGTTTGTAACAACGTATATATTTATATGTATGTATACACACTCACATGTATATGTATATATATATATATAAATTATAATACAGGGTATCAAGAGATACCACCACGCTGAAAAAATAGCAGTCAAATCAGAGAAGGCAGAGCAGGCAGAGAAGGCAGAGCATTTATGCAAAGCCAGAAATCCAGGATTTGAAAGTATCTTATTATTTTTACTGGTTTATTTGGTCTTCGTCTTCGCTAATCGTGCCTTGCGGACATTTATTGTGGTTTTGGAGTCAGGATTTGACTGCTATTTTTTCAGCGTGGTGGTATCTCTTGATACCCTGTATTATAATTTTAAATAATTATTACCTTTGATGGTTTTTATTCCCATGCTGACCACCTGATAAGATCAATATTTTAAATACCGATCTTATCCTTATTTATATAAATATATATATATATATATATATATATATATATATATATATATATATATATATATATATATATATATATATATCCTTCTTCCTAGCTCTCCTGACTGACCCCTCTGTGTGCGTGTATGTTTGTGTCTGTGCTTGACCCTCTATTATCGCTTGTCAAACGATGTTGGTGTTCTTACTATCCCGTAATTTATCGGCTAGTCCTTGGGTCTATCTTTTCGAGACGGTGTACCAGCATGGTCGCTGTCAATTCATTCAAACAAATGAAAGAATACAAATCTAGCCACTAAAATCTTAATTCCTTTAAGGGATATATTTTATGTTTGTGATGTCGCAACGGCTCATCGGGTAGTCGTTTTTTTTTTTGTTTAACATGTAAAAAGAATGTTGCGCAATAGTGCCGTATAAAACAAAATTGGAACAGACATCATAATGAAATGTAAGCCAGCTAGATGTCTTGATCTCAATTTACATCATCGGCCATGCATAAAGCAATATATATTACACATTTAAACACGCACACACGCACTCACGCACAGGTATTGAACAGTGAGAACGAGTGCTCAACACCGATAGTTGAATAAAGATTCTTTATTTCTGTGTTGAAAACTCCACCATTGGTCTCATGTCGTATATTCACGGTATGAAATACATGTGCCTATATGCATATATATATATATATATATATATATATATATATATATATATATATATATTACAATTAATAAGAGGAATTTATAAGAGGAATGAACACTAAACTGGATTCCTATATGCTAAAAATAGACGTCGAATCGTCTTAACACGAGGTGTTTGTTCTCAAAAAAAAATATCAGCATACGCTAGAATGTAAAACCTAAGTAAGACAAATGAAAATATACAAAATAAAACGATTACCTACGTATCATGATTTCGTTATTAACACTTACAAAATGCAAAATGCAAGAATCTGTAGCTCCTCAGCGTAGTCTGTCGTATTTCAAAACATATTTTACAGAACTATACACAGAAACGTTCACCCGAAAGAAAACTCATGTACCATTCTACAAACTATATTTGTGGTATTTTTCAAATGTCTTCATTTTTTACATTCTGTCGTTTACTGACATTTTTTTCTTGAGATCACACTCTTCGTGGTAAGGCGTTTTGACGTCTATCTTCAGTATATAGGAATCCACTTTAGTGGTCATTCCTCTTATCAACTGTAATATAATTTTTAAATCTTCGGATTTTTTGGGGAATATTCTAGACCACTGGTTTACATTGATGTTAATTGATTGATATCAATTTAAACGCTCATTATCTAATTACACACACACACACACACACACTCACACAGACACACACACATACACACACACACACACACACACACACACACACACACACACACATATATATATATATATCATATCATGTTTGGTTTCTTTATGAATCCACAAACAATTAATAGAGACTAAAGCATTCGTTCAATGTATTACGTAGAATAGAAATATATTGAATGAAAAGTTATATTATTGTCTCATGCGTAGTAAGTACTAATATACTAGTAAGCCAGTTATATTAATCTAACAAAATATCCTGCATAAGTTCTGTTAGATTAATTAATGTTAACATTAATTATTTTTGATCATAGTGCAAAAGTCCACTTGTTGTTTATAATCTATTGTTTAATCTTGTGATAAAACATATTTGTATTATTCCTTTTCTATTCTATCATAGGCGTTCAATTGTTCCATTTTCTTTTAAACCCGCAGAAAGAAAGAAAAGGGGCTTGTTATGATACTATCAGAGATGATTGTCGCGATGCTTTCAGGTTGCATTTTAAGAAGTGACTTTCAGTTTTGATGATATCATGGAATTTTTCTATATTGATCTTTCAAACAGAAGTTGGTTTATAAAATTATCGAGTAATTAATTAGCAACACTGCTTCATATTATCTGAAAGTAAATAAATTGAATTATTTTTTGGAAGTTTAAAGGATTTCTAATGCGTACCTAATGAAGTGACACATTAAGTTTCTTTCATTGCTGATAAGGTCAACAAAAGCATAAATCAATGAAGAACACGATAAAGATAATGGAAAATTTTCCTGACACATCTGGTTGACTGTAATGTTTAAATGACTTATTTTGTTAACTCAGTTCAACTAATAATTGAAAGGAAGGTTTTTGTAAACATTTTAATGTTTTTATGGAGACAAAAAGAATTAATATTTCTTCATGAATCACTGTATTGCTATAAACATATGTCAATATATGTAGGCGTACTTCAAGTTTAGTCCCATGGTGTGGCAGGTTGGGCAAGTATCTTCTACTAAATCCTTGGGCCGACCAAAGCCTTGTAAATCGATTTGCTAGATTGAAACGAAAAGTAGCCCGTCGTATATGCATACATGCACATATATGGTGTGTATGTGTGTGCGCGCACGCATGTCCAACCAGTGTTGGTGTGTTTATTTCCTTGTAGCCGTAACATAGCAGTTCGGTAAGAGACGGCGTTACAATAAATACCGGGCTTTAAAAAAAACATTAGTACCAGGGATCGATTCCACAAAGATGTCGATTCAATCAAACGTAGGATATTCTATACATGCATATATTTCTATATATATATATATATGTGCATTTGTGCATGCTAACATACATATATGATGACTCAAAATAGATTTCGTGAGTGAGATTCACGATACGCAAGATCTTGTGCAAGGCCTCGATTTCAAGTAAAACAATTACTTGATTGTTCTGTTAAACATTAACTGCATGAATGTGACATTCCATTTTGTGCTAACAAATGCCTTTATGCCATCATATAATTTTTCATTGAGTGTTTTTCCTGTTCTGGCTTCGATCAGCCATAATACACCGCACATAATATTGATGTTAGTAGCGATGTTAAAAATTAAGCGAAGATAGTGCTTGGAGCTTCTTTCAAGGGTGGCTACTCCTTGCACATTGTCAATCTCACTCTCTTAGCAATGTGTTATTTGTCCAGAATGAAGAAGCAGTCTGCAAATCTAGATTCCGACGAGGTCGCAGTTGTTTCGTGAACGCTTTTATTCTAGCGATATTTAGAACAAAGACTGGGGGATTCGGCAGCCAATATACATAGTCCTTGGCATTAAATTTTGCATGTAGAACAACTAAAAGACCAGGTGGTTTTCATGATTAGACTAACCAAATCATCATAACTCTTTCGTGCGTTGAGACAGAGGTCTAACAGTAGGATCGAAGTCCTCGGACATTTATTTATCCCAAGATGAAATAAAAGAAGATAACGATTCGTCAGATGATATTGGTCATTGATCGCAGAAATTTTGCAACTGTAGCCCTCTTATGTTGTCCATGTTCATAGAGCTGAATACGGACGATTTGGGTTAACTCGGAATTGACAAGGTGGTAGTATAATCCTGCTATCAAATTTGCTGCGTATTTGAATGATCTATAGACACTATACGTCCACTAATCTACGGTCTCTCTGTAATCTCTTTCTTCCGTCCAAAATCACATTTGCTACAGCTGGTTTAAGCTTTGTTTTGAAATGCCAACATAGTTTTAGAGAATGCACTGCTCGATATAATTTCTTCTCGTTGGAAATCAGTTAACTGAAGCATTTTAACTTATTCAAATATCTTCAGAAACAAAAAAAGAAAACAATAAACAGAGCGAAACCCAATGCTATGTCATGCCTTACAAAGAATACACGATGCATATAACTTCTACTTGCAATAGGAACAGCAGTCTTATAAAAAGGAGTGTTTCCATTGCTTTGCCCAGCCACTTTTTATATAAGCACGCACACACACGCGCGCGCGCAGCTCCCCACATATACAATTTATATATATATATATATATATATATATATATATATATATATATATATATATATAACCCCCTCTTCCCCTCTCGCTCCCAATTCTCCCCCTCTTCTTTTCTTCATCTTCCTCTCTCACTCTCTCTTTATGTGTGTGTGCGTTAGTGTATATACATATATATATGTATATATATGTATGTACGTATATAAATATATATATTTAAATATACGTATATACATAGATATGCATAAATATATACATGCACGTGTATACACATACACGCGCGCACTCACATACAGAGAGAGAGACGGAGAGAGAGAGAGAAAGATGGAGGAAAACAGAGGAGGATAATTGGGAGCGAGTGGGGGAGAGGGAGGTTAAAATGAAAAAAGCATACAATTCACAAATGATAATTTAATTAATTTCAACAGATATTAATTTTGCATTTAAATAAGCAGCGTTTAATGACTACCTGAGCTGGTATTGTTCCTGCTGATTCGTAATGCTTCATCGTTTTAAGTGAAATTAATTTAAATCAATTCATATCAATTATATGCGTTTATTAATTATGCAGTAGGGAGTCATGTTTATTTGTAAAGAAACAAGTATTGAAAGTAATCGTGATCTATCTATGAAACTTGTGTTTACTTGATTTTAAACATATATTAAGCTGAAGGATAATGCTAGCCAGTTATGAATATACATGCACCCTCCCATTAATGGATTTACTGCAATGATATAAGGCTTTGGAATTTAACGATTTACCATTAATTAAAACCTTCAGGGTTAACTCGGAATTGACAAGGTGGTAGTATAATCCTGCTATCAAATTTGCTGCGTATATATATATATATATATATATATATATATATATCGTATTTTATATGTGTGTGTGTTTTATACAAAGAATATCCACTGATTAATGACTCCTTATCAAACTGCTTGATAAAAATACTGTATTCTAGCATTCTTTCGAGATTGTTATTTGGAAATATGCTGAAATAAATAAGCTCTTTAAGATTTAGTTACCTCAAAAGAAATTAACTCCGGGGAGAAGATTCGTCGTCCTTTAATATTTCAATACAGCAGAGAAACAAACTTTCTTCTAGCTTCCCAGCCTATCATCACAGACTTATCAATCATTCCAAAACATATTTGCTTTACATTAATATACTGGAAACGGTTAAAGGATCACGAACATTTACTAGAAATGTTCACGAGAAAAAATAACGAACATTTATTTTATTAGAGACGTAAATGACAGAAAGACTGGATAGTGTTGCCAGTAAGCTAAGGAATTGAAAGAGTGTAACGAGTTAAAATTATAGAAAATAAGTTTGTAATAGAAAGGAACACTGAAAGTGTCTAATATGTAAAAATCTGAAATTTACTAGGTCTAAAATTCCAGTGTTATCATGAATTGTGGAGCTTATGATATAATGATTTTAGGGAACCTACACCTGAATTTCTTAAATCTTCTCTTCTATCCCAAATAAAATGGCGACTGAATGATTGCACTCAATATTGCCTCAACTAATTAGAGATTATTAAAGGCACAAATATCTAAATATTGCATTTTGCATGAAAAACTAAGTGATATTAATGTTGGTAAAGTTTTGCATTCATAAACACTTCATTGTTTATAGTGGAATGCTCTATATTTTAAAAATGTCTTTCATAAAAAAATTTGATTTCGATAACGGCTGGAAATTTTAATTACATTTTCCAATTTTATTTATTAAAGGAAACAATTTTTCCCATAAATTTAATGTGAGACTAACAGACAGACTTCTGTGCAATATAAGGAAAATCGATAAAAACCATGTGACGAAAACTTAAGTAACTACATAGGAAAAAGTTCATTATTTGTATAGACAACAATACAAATAATTTCAAGTTAAAAATTCAAAATATTCATATGACAGGAAGTTTTATGTAGTTCTCTAAGCACAAGATTAAATCAAAAAATAAGAGTGTACCATTAAATATCACTATTTCAGTTTTAATTTTGGCTGTTTCAATATAGTTAACTCTAAAAATGGTGGGATGTGTATACGTACACGTATGCTACGTATAAAGTAAATATTCGGAAATAAACGGCAAAAAAACAAACAAACAAACAAAAAACATGAGGGTACATACAACTTATAAATATTTAAATCTATTGCTGACATAACGTTAATGTCAAATAAAACTAGGCGCGATTAACGCTAGGAATATATTTAAAACAAAAATACAAACATTAATTCCTATACAAGAATTTTAAAGTTTCCATAGTGAATGAAGAATATAGACTATTAAATCTTCCCACACAAACCAATTTCTTTTGAGATGCTATTACAAGCAAGGAATTTAGTATCACCTTCAACATGCTATATATATGTGTGTGTGTGTGTGTGTATGTGTATGTATATATATATATATATATATATATATATATATATATATATATATGTATATATGTGTATGTATATATATTTATATATATATGTTTATATATGTATATATATGTATGTATGTATATATATATATATACATATATATATATATATATATATATATATATATATATATATATATATATATATATATATATATATATATATATATATATATATATATATATATATATATATATATATATATATATATATATATATATATACATATATATATATATATATGCATCGGACACCCCCTTCGGGATTGGACCTAGAAAGTTAATCTCCAAGGCACAAATCCGGGTAAGGTTGTTTATGGAAGACCAGCAGTCGCCCATGCATACCAGCCTTCCTTCTCAACGCCACCAATGTTATCCAAGGGAAAGACACCAGTGATATCGCAACTCATTTCTAAAGCTGATTAAACTGGAGCAACGTGAAATAAAGTGTGTTGCTCAAGAACACAACACGCAGCCCGGTCCAGGATTCGAATTCACAACCTCAGGGTCGTAAATTCGACGCTCTAACCACTGAGCCATGCGCCTTCACACACGCACACACACAGACACACACAGACACACACACACACACGCACACACACACACACACCTACACACACATACACACACACACACACACATACACACACATATTATGTACATCATGCTGCATATCCTGAATAAATAAGGTTTTTGTTCATTATAATATAAGGTATTCGCTACAGTCAATTTTAAAGTAATTTACAATTCTATTTGTTGCTGAATCATAATGGAATAATTGTGGTTGTCACACTCAATATATACTTTTGTTTCTTAACGTTTGTTTAACGATATTTTAGTGAAATAAGATGAAATCTTTCAAATGAATTAAACGAATATCTATGAGATACTGACAACGATTCAACTGACTGTGCGATTCTTCAAAAACTGGTTTTGAGCCAAAATGAAATAAAATATTTTGATATTATCTATAAAGAGAATCTTAAGTTGCACTCCAAATATACACGGTAAACACTTCCATTAACAGTTTGATGGACTAAAAACAAAAAATAATATTTGCATGATCTGAAGCCAAGGTATTTTAGGACAGTGAAATGGGCTAATATGTATTTGGCTCAGTCAGTTGTACTTTAAATATATCTTTATTCAACATTTGAATGTGCCAGAAAATATTGATCAGGAAACACCAACGATTTGAAGTGGCATTTTTCTGTTACCACCTACCCCCTATCACCAGCCAAACAGACCCTGTCAGTTAACGTGTGTATTAAAACAACATTTATATATATATGAACAAATATAGTCTGTTCTGGTGACAACATATCATTCAACTGATCTTGCCGCTCCTATGATTCGCATTGGCGGAATATTTAATAATAGTCGTCTTCATATTGAAAGTGAAGTTGACAAATTGTAAGTTATGTAATTTTCCAGCAGGAAATTATATGCTGTTTTCCCTAACAAAAAATCATTCATTCCTGAAATATGGATTGTACACACAAATACGCAGAAACATATAGATACCAGCACATACAACCCGCCCAACATCTAACACTTACAGACAAATAAACAAAAAAGTCTTCACACACACATGCACACACACACACACGCACACACACACACACACACATACACACACACACACACACACACACACACACACACACACACACACGCACATGTATATAATAAATTTGTATGTTATAAAAATTAAGGGTACTATCTGTACATAATCTTAAACATAGCATATATTTAAGTGTCAGAAATTTATTACTGTTCTTGTAATCATGTAAGTAATCTATTGATTTCATTGCAAGAAAAGATTATAAAGACATTTATACTCAGTGATAGAAGACATTCACATAATATCGATAAATTCCCGGTGAGTGTTTAGCACACGCACAACACTCACTATCACACACACGCACAAACACACACACACACTGACACACGCATAACGCACACACACAAATAGACACACACACACACACACACACACACACACACATACACACACACACACACACACACACACACACACACACACACACATATATATATATATATATATATATATATATATAATGTTGTTTGTTTTTTATATCATAATGAAAATAATCTTACCTTAAACTGAAGCATTACCCAATACTTTAGTTAGAAAACAAATTTGTTATTTTTAATATGAATAATACGAGGATTAGGTGAAATGTTCAAAGCTAGAGCAAGTTACTCTCATGGAATGTGATGAAATAAGG
>NC_142936.1:64358186-64393186 GCF_046866305.1 Octopus bimaculoides | reverse complement strand
TTTATTAGGTTTTCCTTTAACATGGAGGCACTTAGTTTTAAACGAAAGAAGAAAAGTAAGTAATAAAACATCCGTTACTTTCACTAAGGTGTTAGTATTTTGACCAACTGGGAACGTAGATCTTAATGCTATAAATCGTTAATCGTATAGCTTTACAATATCGATCACTGTAAATTTTTACAAGAACTCAACGTCAAAGATGTAAATTTATCTTTCAAAAGGTTGTTATTACCAACGGAATGGCGTTAATCTAATCCTTTACAAGCAACATTTGTATACATAAAATAATTGCTTGAAATATGTATTTTTGTGCTTTATATTTCTATTAGGTTAAACAATGTTTTTAGGAAAATTATTGAAAAATTAAATATTGGAATTCCTGTTATAATGAAGACTAGCTCTACTTGTGTATATTATGCCATGTTTTTGACCAATTTGAAATGTCAAGTTCAATAATTTGGATAATTTAGTTATTGATGTAGGAATTAGCTATTGGTAACACAACATGATACATTTTCTTTGGAAATTATTTGGAATGCTATTACCCCGTGTGTTAATTTCCTTCGGTAATGAATTTTATTTGTTAGCTATTTTTATTATCTTAATTAGATTATTCTCTAGGCAATGCTAAACTGAAGTTCTTTATCGATAATAATTCGTTTAGAGATTCACCTTATAGTTCATAAATAACGCTCAAAATAATGACTTCATGTAGAGAACTATCTTGAAGTCTTTTCTTTTTTTTTTTAAAGAAGTTAACACTTCACAGACAATAAACTTTAAAATAATTAAAAACAAAAACACCGTCATACAAGCACAAAATCAAACATAAACCTTAGAATACAAAAACAAACAAGGAAGAAATCTAATTAAGTTTAAAAGAAAAGATGAAGAAAGTGAATACAATAATGTGTATAATTGAGAGACTATTGCCGCTAATGATGATGACGATGACGACGATGGCGTCGACGGCGACAATGATTATAGTAATAATGATGAAGAAGGTGGTAGTGGTGGTGGTGGTGGTGGTGGTGCTGGTGAGGTTATGAATATGGTGATGATGATTGTGAGGAGGATGTTTATGGGAAGGATGAGGATGAGGGGGGGGGGCAGATGACAAGAGTAAAAGCGAAAACTATAATGATGATTATGATGGTGTTGCTGAAGACGACGACGGCGACGAAGATAATAATTATAACGATATAATTAGGATGAGGTTGAGTGTGAGGACTGTAAGAACCATGATGATGATGAGGAAGTAAAGAAAGAGAGTGGGAATGAAGCGGAGGATGATGATAACGGTAACAATGGTGAAAGCAACGGTGAGATGATGAAAGAAAAAGTTATTGCAGAACATTGAGTAGTAACCATAAGTTAAATGATGTAATGTAGTTCACAGAGCAATAACAGTAATATGACGAAGGAGACGTTATTACAGACAGATTACAGGAGGGTAAATTTTGAGGAGGAAATGAAGGCTATGACAAGAAAACATAAGCAGTCTCAAGAAAAAACAAAAATGTTGACGTGTGAAACATTGGAGACATGCCTAAAAAACAATAATTAGAATAATTAATTAAATATTATTAAATTTTGCTATGTGGTTCATTTAGTAATAATAAAATGTGCAGACAGCCAACATTTTGATACACGAGTTACAAAAGACGCTCTCCAAAATTATATTTAAAGCTATATCGATGTAAAAGTACATAGAGGGAGAAAGAGAGAGAGAGAGAGAGAGAGAGAGAGAGAGAGAGAGAGAGAGAGAGGGAGAGAGAGAGTGAGAGAGAGTGAGCGAGTGTGAGAGAGTGTGAGAGAGAGAGAGAGGAAGAGAGAGGGAGTGAGAGGGAGAGAACGACTTAACATCGTTATGCGTTGATATCTCTCAGTGAAAGGTTATGTGTGGTTAGACATGTTTATTGTTCAATGTCGGAGAGTGGTTTACCGAAGATAAGATTATTGAGGAACATAACATTTAACTTCTTTTCATTTTGCTTGTTTCAATCATTGATCTGTGTCCATGATGGGGTTGCAACATCAAAGCGTTTAGTCGAAGAAATCTAACCCAATGCTTATTATATTTTTATTAAATCCGGTACTTATTCTATCGATGTCTATCTTATATTCTTATACCTTTAATTGGCGAACCGATAAGTCACAGGGACGTAAGCAAACCAACATCAGTTGTCAAGCAGTAATTGGACGAACAAGCACACCTAAGTATACGACAAGCATCTTTATTTAATTTTCCGTCAGCCAAATCTACTCTCAAGGCTTTGGTTGGAAGGGCTATAATAGAAGACTGTACACGGAACAATGTGATTGGGAAGGAAACTTCTTACTACACTTTGCGCTTATAGTAAATTGATGGAATGAACACGATTTTTTTTTATCAATAGACAAAATATTTATCACTTTAAAATAAAATTAAATACTATAATTTATTTTCATTTCATAACTCTTGCGTAACCCTCTGACGTTTACTTCCATTCATCCTTCCACCGCCAGTCACCATCCGGCATCTTTAATGATAATTGTCTCTTTCACTCCATATGTGCGTGACATAGTGATCTCATGTAGATAAACATCGCATGACCTTGCAGCGTGGATCCAGTTAGAATTTTCGTTAGGTCGGGTAGCCCATCCTGCTCAAAAGTTCCCTGAATAAGAGTTGCTTAAGGATGTTGAACGAAAGACTGATGTTTCCAAAGATGAATTATCCAAACCCCACATAATTCCTTTCAGCACATGGCTATGATGCTACCCCACTTCTACTGCTCGTGATTAGAGATACCCGTATTGCCACCCACTAAGGGACATGCTCAACTGGTTAACGTCAAACAACTGACAAGCAAATCTATGGTATTGAGCAGAATATTTGTTGTAGCCTAACTTTTATACCTAGACGAAACATTGTACACGAAAAAACCTCCAATCAGTTAAGATCAGAAGCCACGACAGCTACTGCCTGGTACTGCATCAGGGCGCATTATTATTATTATTATCATTATTATTATTATTATTATTATTATTATTATTATTATTATTATTATTATCATGTTGCTTTTTTCTTCTTTGTTCAAATTTTCTTCCATTTCTCGCCGAGGGTTTTCCGTACACCTAGGGCAGAGAAGCTCATTGTATGCATTCCCAGTTTACACACGCAAATTCACAGGTAAAATATGTATTAGAAAAAATTAATAAATGGATGTTGTTTTCACAGTGATAATGCTCTTCTCAGTACCATGAGTCGTTCCAGTTAACACGATTTTTGAACTTCCTGTAGGGATGATAGGCCTGGTATGATTTTCAAATAGGTTTCAGTGCCTTTTTTTATCATTCCTAAAGATCCAATAATCACTGGTAGGTAGTCGTCCTGAGATGCCACATTTGTTCAATTTCTATTAGCAAGTCTTTATATTTACTGATCTTGTCAAATTCTTTCGCCGCTATATTGTGATCGCAAGGAATACTCATGTCTATTAATAAACACATTTTTTCGTCTGATCTTTTATAATAATATCCGGTTTCTTAGCTTTTATAGTTTTGTCGGTATGTACGGTTCCCAGTCTAACCCAGAGACTTCGTTGCTTTGATAAACCTTTTCTGAGGTTTTTCCAACACCGACCGTATTTCGTTCCAAACTTCTTCTACTTCTACTGTTGGTGCTGCATTAATGCTTATTTTATTTTTGCCAAATTCTTGGTAGAAACTTTTGGGGTTGGAGTTGAACTGTTTGTTCAAAGAAACGTTGGCGTTTCTCACACCGGCGGATTCTTTGTGCTTTGTCAAGGATTTCTTGCTTTAGCTGTTCTTTTACCTCAAGTGTACCTTTTTCTGCAATTTTGTATTTACACAGTATTTTTGTTCTTGTTTTGTTGCTTAGTAGTGTTGATTGTTTTCTAATTTCGTTAAGGATTGACAAATCTTTTCACTTGTTTTCTATTTTTTCTGGATATTATTTATCCACAGGTTTTGTTTGGGTGGTGGAACTCCTGTTTAGATGGGTTTGCGGGAGTATCCAGCTTTTATTTTGTTGCTTGCTTATATTATATCATTTAGCCTTGTCCTATTTACATTAGTTTCTGTGGCTATTAGTTCTGTGCGGACCAGGTTCATGCTATTTATTATTGATGTTATTATAGTATCAATTCTAATTTTTGGGAGGTACAGCCGGTGGTCCATGCTCAGATCTCTGGCTTTCAGTTTTTTGATTATGCTCATTTTTAGAGTATCATAATCATTAGGTTTACCTTCACTGTTTCCAGGTTTTAGATTTGTTTCGTATTCCCTCCCGTTCATGCTTTTTGTTTGTGGTGTTCTGGTTTGTTGCATTTTGTTCATCATTATACATTTCTACGTTCTGGGTTTGTTGTCTTTCGTTGTTTACTTTGCTGATGTTGGAAATGTTACGCCTGTCTTCGTGTTTTACAGTCCCAGTGCTTATGATATTATTTGGGATTGCTGCGTGGTTACTATCTACATTTTCCTTATGTATTTTTCTTTTTAACTGTTCTATTTCTATTTCTAATATTGTTTTTTTTTTTAGAATATATCTTTGCCTGTTAGCTACTTTATTATGCTTCATTGCTGACACCAAATATTTATCTAGGTTATTTTTCTTCCAGATTTTATATGTATATGTTGTGTTAGATTGAAATATATTCCTCACGTGTCCATTTATGCTTTTATAATTTTATTTGCGGGTTGAGAGGAATAACGTCTGGCCCTTTATTTTGACGGTCATCATTTTCGTAGGGTACCGGTTCTTTCATTTCTGGTGTTAAATGGTTTTGCACAAGCAGTTTTTCGTACTTTTTGTGTGACAAGTTTAAAGTACGTACTTCCTGATTGTTATTCTTGGCTTGAATAATACAGGTATTATTTAATTTATTTTTAATCTTTTGTGCATGGTGTTTGTGGACGGAAATGATCTGCTGTTGAGGGGATCGTAATGTAGCGAGCATGTTTACAGGTTCTGTGAGAGCAATCGTGATGATGTAGTTAAAATACATAATTTTATTTGGAAAATAGAAATAAGTCTATCATTATTGGCAGAATTGTTAGCATGCCGGGCGAAATGCTCAGCGGTATTTCGTCTATCTTTAAGTTCTGAGTTCAAATTCCGCCGAGGTCCACTTTGCTTTTCATCGTTTCGGGGTTGATAAATTAAGTACCAGTTGTGTACTGGGGTCGATCTAATCGATTGTTCCCCCCCCAAATGTTTCGGGCCTTGTGCCTAGAGTAGAATATTATTATTATTATTATTATTATTATTATTATTATTCGTGTTGTTGTTGTCTTTGTTATTATTATTATTATTATTATTATTATTATTATTATTATTATTCTATGCAGATAGAAATAGATAAATATAGATATAAGTATACATGTATATGTGAGTGTGTGTTTGTGTGTCTCTCTCTCCTCTCTCTCTCCTCTCTCTCTTCTCTCTCTTCCCTCTACATACATGCATATATACAATTCATGCATTTTCTGAATACATTAATTACTGTACATGACAGCGCTAGAAAACAAACCTATCAATTGATAGATGGATGAATATAAATATATATATGTATATATATCGAGAGCGAGAGAGAGAGTGAGAGATAGAGAGAGAGATAGAGAGAGAGAGATAAATAGATAGATAGATAAATAGATAGATAGATAGATAGATAGATAGATAGATAGATAGATAGATAGATAGATAGATAAATAAGTATACAAACCGAAAGCTAAGTGGATGTGTAGATACAAATGGTTGATAAATATAATGATATTCTGACTGATTATCTGTAGAGCTAGAACAAAAGGATTTAGCATGTCAGCTCATTGAGTTAATGTGTTTAACACTATACATCTCTGTTACATTCTCTCTCTCTCCATTCCAATGATTTATAATTTGTATTCCCGGTTTTAATGCGCTTCTTGAAAAGACGAGATTTGTGTATGCATACATGATTGTTTGCTCATTGGGATTTGTGCATGTGTGCACATGTGTGTGTGTGTATGGATGTAGGTATGTATGTTTATATCTATGTATATGTGTGTATGTATGTATGTATGTATGTATGTATGCATGTGCGTTTCTGTATATGTGTCTATATGCGTATACGTTAGTGTGTTTATGTGTTGTGTGTTTGTGCAACTAAGATTGCTTATAATGTTGTCATCCAGTTTTTTTTCATTATCCTTCTAATGTTATAATACGTAGCTACGAAAACGTAGAAACTGATGTAGGGCATTTTAGATAGATATAATTGTGGTTAACCTTTTGGTACATACATTCGATACATCGATGCATTGATAATGAGTAAGATAAACTGATGTATGTTCTATAGGTAAGTAGTGTAGATAGATACATGCATTAATACATTGATTTATGGATGAAAAGACAGACAGGGGGACATTCCAAATAAGCAGATTACATAAAACTGAGGCAGGGCATATATGCAGGTAGATTTCATAGAGATAGGCGTGTCCCTGTGGTAAGAAACTTGCTTCTCAACAACATGTTTCAGAGCTCAGTCCTACTGCGTAGCACCTTAGGCAAGTCACTTCCTATAGTCTGGGGCCAACAAAAGCCATGTGAGTGGATTTGGTGGACGGAGACTGAAAGAAGCCCGTCGTATATATGTATATGTATATATATATACATTTATCCGTGTGTTTCTCTGTATCTGTTTGTCTCCCCAACAACAACAACAACAACAACGCATGACAATATGTGCTGTATTTACGTTCTCGTAAGCTAGCGGTTGGGAAAAAAGTGAGCTATACAACAATTACCAGGCTTTTAAAAACATATAAGCACTAGCCGCAATCAAATGACAAGTGAAAGACAAAAGATAAAGGATATAGCTACGGACATTGATAGATGGATAGAAAGAAAGATAGAAATATAAACACACACACACACACACACTCACACACATATACAGAAAGATAGAGACAGAGACAGAAAGAAAGAGAAAATGTGAGAAATTAAGAGTGAGAGAGAAAGAGAGTGAGAGAGAAAGAGAGTGAGAGAGGGGTACTCCACTTACAGGCGCTTAGTAAATGTGCAGGTAGGGCACAATTAATGATGTATAGAAAGAAAGATAGGTTCAAGTTATCGAAAAAGCATATGTTTATTACTGAACATATACGTCTATATTTCTATATGAAGAACATAGAACGTTAAGATAGTTAAAGATAAGGAGGAAGAAAAATAAAATGAAGCGTCAGTATTTTCACCTCACTCAATCAACAACTTAATCATTTCTGTTCCCTAAAATGTATTCTATATTTTTACAAATGTTTTGCTTGGAATTTCAGAGATTACGATTCTGACAACCTTTATTTTTCATTTCGGAAATTGCAAAATAATTTTCCAAATCGAATGGTAACAATTTACGCATAATTTTGCGCATTAGCACCCTGTTGCGCTTCACAATTTTCACATTTTGACAAATTTCTACTAAATAACTGATTATAAGGAACACACGCATACGCATAAATACACACACAAGCTGGCTACCGAAACATGGTCTGTGACCGTATACTGTGAGCAAGGGAGTCTATTGATCCCTTTCAAGCCGTAGCAATACATGTAGACCGCCGGCTACAATCACTCGCTCTGCTCAAAATATATACTTTTAAAGCGACGCACAATTGCTGATCTCGTAAAGAGAATAACTAGTCTTAAATCTCTGAGCGAGAAATATGTAATAACAGTTCGGAAAAGTAAAGACAATTTGCCAACGCAACGTGGCAAACCTACACAGGACAATATTACTACATTTTATCCCCAGGAAAACATCTTTACCAGCTGGCCGCCGATACATGTACTGTGCTCGTATACTGTGAGCAAGAGAGTCTATTGCCGCTTTTTCTAGCCGTCGCGATACATGCAGGCCAATGGATTCAGGTTAATTTCACTTCGTCGGTACAAGAAAACCACCGGCTAGAGATAGCATTTAAAGCTATATATACATATATATATATATATATATATATATATATATATATATATATATATATATATATATATATATATATATATATATATATATATATATATATATATATTGAGAGAGAGAGAGAGTGAGAGAGAGAGAGAGAGAGAGTGAGAGAGAGAGAGAGAGAGAGAGAGAGAGAGAGAGAGAATAGAGGGATAGAGATATATTTGTTATGTATAATTACAATTTGACATTAAACTGAAGGCTTAGACAATACTTTTTATTATAATACGTGTACATTAACTTCTACAAAGAAAAGGTTGACAGCGATTTCGTATTCTGTGCATTGCTCGCTTTTGTTTGTTTGTATTTACATCGGTTCATTTTGGCTCTATATAGAATCACAAATTGTTTTCTTTACTTGGTGGAGCTACGTGAACGATCATTAAGTGTAGTATAGACAAGAGAAGTAGCTATGTAAAAAATGGAGATAGAGTGAATACGAGGAAAATATGTTTGCAGTATAATATATTATAGAAAATTATTGAGAGGAGATTTATAAGTCGAGAGATAGAAAATATTGATTTAACTGTACACCCATTATCTACGTTTTCTACCTTCGATGATATTGCCTACATAAACGTATTCGTTTGCGAAACATCGTGACTAGATGCACTGGCTCTGACTTCCGCAGGAAATCTAAAGAGATAAACTGGAAAGTGAACACACCGGACTGGTACCACAAGGTACGGGAATGTTCACTTGTCCATCTTTCATATACTGGGTAATTTAATCGGGTTGTTAAGTAAAATATTTGAGCTTGCCCGCTATTAATATGCAGTTACCAGTTGTCAGGAATGCGTTTCGTTTGTATATTGTGTTATCCACTTGTGTTACATCGATAAACATTGTGGGCATTTAAGTAATGTGATTGTGGATAGTTGATGTGTTGTATTTGGTTAGTAACTCTTGAAATATACATACACACCGGTTACCTGTATTTTCTATCTTCGATTGCATTGTTTACATAAGCGTATTCGTATACGAAACCATGCAGCTTGCTGTGCTTTCGAAATTTAGCAAAACGAAAAGAATAAAATGTGTTCCAATATGGAATACAACTATGAACATGGTATTGAGATGTCTGTAAAAAAAAAAAAACAATAATAATAGTAACACGAATAACGATAATAATGGTAGCAACTTATTTTAGATGTAATCATCTAAAAGCTACTAAAAATATTAAATCTTGCTGACATGGGTAAACTTGTCCTTTCAATCAACTTTTATTCTATAATCGAAGGAATTTCTTTGATGGGGTCTAGCATGTTTTCTTATAACATGTGACATCCCCAAAAGTAATACTTTGCGTGCAGTTACAAACAAAAAGGCATTCATAAAAATAAACTTTTCACTGAAGGAGAGTCGAGTCAACCATTTATGACGAAATTATAGAGAACGAATCAGAAGCATAAAAGCATTATGTAACAAGGGAAACGCACACAGGATGAATTAAGCCAAATGTATATTAGACAACTTTCCTTTGTCGACGACTTACTTTTGTAGTATTCTCCTCGGATTGATGATAAAAAGGTTTAGTTTGTTGAAAATGTATATAGCAGATGATTAAATGCACTACATTCCTTCGATAACAAATGTCACTGTGTCCTTTTAAACAATTGTCTGTTTTTCCAAACATATCTTTATATTTTGTTAATAAACAAGAAATGTAGGCTGCAGTATACTCTAGAACCTTATTTGAGTTATTCTATGTCATGTCATGTTCACGGCTTTTCGGCCATTTTCACTCTTCACCAAAGAACCCGGAGCACAATGAGCAACATCGAGTTGACTTGTACTTAATACCTTATATAGAAAAGTGGGTATAAGCGTTAAGTAAATTTATTCTCATTTTTTTAGCATCTATAAATGGTACACGAAAAGAAAGAAAATTAAACGAATATCAAATAGTAATGGATTCAAAGGTGATAATTCTTCATGTAACTTCCACAATTGTTTATCAGTTATTTCTTAGTGCGTTCAAATATCAGCCGTATTTCCAAAGCACTTTTGATACATCCATGTGCTCCTAATACGTTATAAATTTTAGTATTTGAGAGTGACAATTATCCGGAAGGAAGAGAAGCCTCCTCTTCCTCCCCTTCCTCCCGTCCCTCCTGTTCCTCCCCTTCCTTCTCTTTCTCTACACTCCACCTCCTCTTCCATGTCCTCGTACTCCCCCACCTTCCTTCTTCCTCTCCCTCTCCCCTTCCTTCTTCCTCTCCTCTTCTTCTTCCTCTCCCCTTCCTCCTTCCTCTCCCTTCCTCCTTCCTCTCCACTTCCTTCTTCCTCTCCTCTTCCTTCTTCCTCTCCCCTTCCTCCTTCCTCTCCTTTTTCTTCTTCCTCTCCCATTCCTCCTTCCTCTCCTCTTCCTTCTTCCTCTCCCCTTCTTCCTTCCTTTCCCCTTCCTTCTTGCTCCTTCCTCTCCTCTTCCTTCTTCCTTTCCCCTTCATTCTTCCTCTCCCTCTTCTTCTTCCTCCTTCCTCTCCTCTTCCTCCTTCCTCTCCTCTTCCTTCTTCCTCTCCCCATTCCTCCTTCCTCTCCCCTTCCTTCTTCCTCCTTTCTCTCCCCTTCCTTCTTCCTCCTTTCTCTCCCCTTCCTTCTTCCTCTCCCCTTCCTCCTTCCTCACCTCTCCCTTCTTCCTCCTTCCTCTTCTCTTCCTTCTTCCTCACCCCTTCTTCCTTCCTCTCCCTTTTCCTCTTCCTCTCCTCTTCCTCTCCTCTTCCTACTTCCTCTCCCCTTCCTCCTTCCTCTTTCCTTCCTTCTTCCTCCTTCCTTTCCCTTTTCTTCTTCCTCTCCTCTTCCTTCTTCCACTCCCCTTCCTTCTTCCTATCCCCTTCCTCCTTCCTCTCCCTTTTCTTCTTCATCTCCCCTTTCTTCTTCCTCTCCCTTTTCTTCTTCCTCTCTCCTTCCTTCTTCCTCTCGCCTTCCTCCTTCCTCTCGCCTTCCTCCTTCCTCTCCCCTTCCTTCTTCCTCTCCCTTTTCTTCTTCCTCTCCCCTTCCTCTCCCTCTTCTTCTTCCTCTCCCCTTCCTCCTTCCTCTCCCTCTTCTTCTTCCTCTCCCCTTCCTCCTTCCTCTCCCTTTTCTTCTTCATCTCCTCTTCCTCCTTCCTTTCCCTTTTCTTCTTCCTCTCCTCTGCCTTCTTCCTCTCCCCTTCCTTCTTCCTCTCCCCTTCCTACTTCCTCTCACTTTTCTTCTTCCTTTCCCCTACCTTCTTCCTCTCCCTCTTCTTCTTCCTCTCCCTCTTCTTCTTCCTCTCCCTCTTCTTCTTCCTCTCCCTCTTCTTCTTCCTCTCCCTCTTCTTCTTCCTCTCCCTCTTCTTCTTCCTCTCCCTCTTCTTCTTCCTCTCCCTCTTCTTCTTCCTCTCCCCTTCCTCCTTCCTTTCCCTTTTCTTCTTCCTCTCCCTCTTCTTCTTCCTCTCCCCTTCCTTCTTCCTCTCTCTTTTCTTCTTCCTCTCTTCTTTCTTCTTCCCTCCCTTTCTTTCTTCCCCGCCCCTTCCTCTCCTTCCTACTTATCCTACCCTCCTCCACTTCCTCCTATTCCTCCTCATCCACGTCTTCTTTCTCCTTTTTCACCATCACCTCCTCCACCATGACCTCCTCTTCATTCTCCTTGTCCCCCTCTTCCTTTCTTCCATCTCTTTTCCTCTTCCTTCTCTTTTCCTCTTCCTTCTTCTCCTCCCCTCCTCCACTCCATTCTCCTCCTCACTGTCGTCCCTCTCCCCCTCTTTACCCTCATTTTCCTTGTCCTTGTCCTCCTCCTCCACCAACACCTCATCTTCCTTTTCCTCTTCACCCCCTTCCTCCTCTACCTCTTCCTTCATTTCTGTTTTCTTTTTCCTCAAATGCTTCATCTACAGTCACCTGTGATCATGTGCTTCTAGTTCCCCTTACTTCTTCCCATTGTCAACTTAGCATAATGGTATGTTAGGTAGATTTTCCAGCCAACGTCTACTAAGCGCTTTATATTAATTTCAGTTTTTCAGCCGTCCCTAAGTGGTCAATGTTTATCCTCTGCATATGATTTCTAGTTTCTTCCAAATATCACTTAATTTAAAGGACACGAAGATTAGTTGCACTGATGTATGGCATGTGTTAATGAAGTAACGAAATTGGGAAATAAACATTATATGCAACTGCAACAATGCTAGCACTTAAGCCCACCATCAACCATATCTTCCTTTAATAACTCTAAGTCAAACCGCCAATAAAAACAAGTCACTTTCTGAATGCATGACATTGTTAGGGTAGTTTAAGTGAAGGTTGGGAAAGATGTTTTCTCAGAAAATAGTCACCTATTCAGCTATGAGCAGTCCATTTAGCTGCTTTACAAAGTCTTCCACGCTATGACAGAATGTCTCTCCGAGTGATATTCTATGCAAGTAGGAAAATATGAAGAAACAACCGATGTCCTGAATCTTACTAGATATACATTCAATGGTTAATCTAAATGTCGTCATAGGCAGGTATGCAATATATCGTCCGTTGCATATGCAGCACAATTATGAGCGAACTCTAGTAATTGCTGGGAAGAAGACCAAACGTTATATTGTTATATTTAATCTGTGGAAGGAAAAATTTAAATCCAGATACAATAACCAACTTTCAGCTTTTAAACACCCTGAGAAGAGACATACAAAATCTTTCACGGCGTTAATATGAAAACCTACAGACGAGAACATCCAACGCCATGAAATTGAAGACCAAACCTAACAATGGATCAGAAAGACGTTCCATAAGATTACTTGAAAAACTGTATCATTTAAAACACTTAAGAATCGCCATTGATTATATAATTACCAGGAGCGGTGCATGTTGACGGAAATTGGCAAATGAACCACCGGATATATGCATTCTAATATTTATATATGTAATATTCTATATTGATAAAACACTGTTTAAATTTACTGTGAGGTAAATTATCTGTCTTGTATTTCTTTAGGGCTAAATATATACGGTCTAAATATACGTGGTCATTGAAACATTTATTACATCTAACGCAGTTACTAAACCACCTTGATGTTTTACCAGTTGATAAATGGCGAAATGAATTAATATTGTGGACAGTAAACCATAGGTAGTTGTATTTAATAAGGCTTTTATTTGTACTTATCATTTAACTTCATTAAAATCGGATAAAAAATATAAAAGTTATGACCAAAAATAAAATCCCTATGTCTTTTTGCACGCAAAAAGCCTATTGATTTTATAAAATCACTGCTCAGGTGCAATTATCTATTTTTTATCAGCGCCATATACTGACATCAACTCACTGCTGTGGGACTCGCTTACTCATCGATTTTCATCACAATCGGACAAAAGATGCAACAGCTGCAGGAAAAATAACATCGTTATGGGAATTTCCATTCAAACGCCCGATTAAGCTCACAGAAGTCGATACCAACTGAGCATTATCGAGTTTTCGAAAGATTCCGACCTTATTTGACCCTTCAGGGCATGTGATCTATCTATATGCCAAAATCGGTTGAACGGTGTGGGAGGAGTTTGAGTAACCCCAGACACACAGACAGACAAACACTATTACACATTTATGTATATATATATATATATATATATATATATATGTATATATGTATATATATATATATATATATATATATATATATATATATATATATATATATATATATATATATATATATATATATATATATATATATATATATGTATGTATGTATATATATATATATATATATATATATATATATATATATATATATATATATATATATATATATATATATATATATATATATATATATACATACATATATTCAAACACACACACACATATTCATATTATTATTAAAATTGATAACATTTACGAAACTTTATGCTAACACAAAATTATCAAATTATCAAATCCAAATTCTAACTGAGCTTCTCTCCACACCGCATAATCACACAGAAGAAGAATAAGAATTTTCATATATATAAACACTTTAATTCCAATCGAATATGAAATTTACATGTTCTTTTGTATGATGATTCGTAGTGTGCAACAAGTTTTCGAAACATTGTAGACAATTGTGAATCCAGTTAATCAGCAGTGGGCACTGAGCTTGATTAAATTAATTATCTATATCATTTACGTCTTTACGTATATGAACCAAAACTCTTCTAGATAAGTAATAATGCGTTACAAAGCAAAGGCATATAAGATTAAATTTCACATTGTCCGCACTATAAATTATTTGTTCCTCGCTAAACGTGTGGTTACCATAGAACCTTGACCGTTTAACTAAAGAATATGCGAGAATATACGTGTTTCTTTCTGAAAGGAGTAATAAAACTTTGCCTATAATTTATTGTTGCTACGTGAGAATCTCTTCATCCGTGTAAATTTTGATGCGTTATTTTTGAGTTATTTCGTTTTGAGAATGTGGGACAAGAACATTTCTCATTCAGAGCAAGTAACACTCAGCAATCTCAAGTCTCAAAGTCTCTTCTGCTCCAAGAAACTTTACTTTCTGTACCAGCCTCATGCAGATTTTAAGTCATTGTTCAGCTAACCAGGTTTTGAAATTGTTGGTTACATTTTTGAACGCGCCAACAATGACTGGAATTATACATGCTTATTTCAATTCCATATCTTTTTAATTTGTTTTCCCTGACCAATGTAGTTAGTTGCAATTCCCTCCGCTTTACAGCTTACATTGCCGTATCTGGGAATTGTATATGTCAATAATGTTATATAATTTGTCTTTCTTGTACAAGGCCAAATAACTGGCCTTCTATGTTCACTGACATAGTCGGTTTGTATATTAAATTACAAGACCAATTTCAATATTGATATTCTGCATGAGAACTTGTAGGTTATGGTTATATTATTTGTAGATCTAGAGTAATTCTTCTTCTTCTTCTTCTTCTTCTTCTTCTTCTTCTTCTTCTTCTTCTTCTTCTTCTTCTTCTTCTTCTTCTTCTTCTTCTTCTTCTTCTTCTTCTTCTTCTTCTTCTTCATAATAATAATAATAATAATAATAATAATAATAATAATAATAATAATAATAATAATAATAACAACAACAACAACAACAATAATAATAATAATAATAATAATAGTAATCATTATATGTATATACATGTATATATATACACATACACACATTTTATATCTATATAAGCTTAGATGGTTATGTACATACCTATATACATATATTATATGTGTGTATGTGTGTGTGTATTGTGTGTGTGTGTATTGTGTGTGTGTTACTTTATTTTTACTGTATTGCACTCACTTCGTATATGACAATATGCTAATTTTAAACAGCTACAAAAAGGATCTCGAAAATTGCACTCTTCGCTATTTTATGTCATAAAATATTTGTATGACAAAATGACTTTATATTGAAACATATTTTTTTCCAGTGTGTCATAATCTACGGTGTAAATAGAAGATAACCCTAACCAGCGTATGTGTAATTATCTATATTGTCTCGATGCCTAAACTTTTTGTTTTAATAAATGTTATTTAACGTAGAATATAGTGTAGTAGAGATTTCCAGTATTTTAACCCTCGTTGACTAAATCGATTATGTCATTTGGGCTCATCATTTATTGTCTTGGATTGAAATTGCACTGCAAGCATATTTACATATTTCTTCCGCTATTTCAAAACGTACACGATGGGTATATTTTAATTAAATAGATTTTATATCTTCTTCACAACTATGGCGAGTTACCTTGTAAATGTAAATAAATCTTATTTGCGGTGAGCATCGCTCAAATAATCTTTGCGAATAATTCAGTTTTCATTCGCTGTTTCACAGCTCTTTAAATCCATAATAATAGCTAATATAAACGCCGTATAACTCAACTATTAATGCCTCCTAAATAAATCTGCAATATTCCTGCAGCATATATTCAATAAGTTTACTAGGTGTATACTTAAATCTTATGTTAAAATCTTCAGAAAAGATGAAATATTAACATAATGATCCTGGAATTTAATCATGTGTTATGAACATTCCCTATGATATAAGCTTCGAATCTATGCAACTCAAATTTCTACTTGAAATATGAAGAGCAAAGCGTGTCAGGAAATTATATAATAATTCAGGAGAAATTTAATTTCTTAGGAAAGATTGAGCTATATTAAACTAATATATAAGTATATTGAAATATTTTCATCTAATGATGCTATAGCTTTATGTAACACTGTAGAATAAACTCAGGATAATTGTCGTCCCTTAATACATAAATTTCTCTTCCCATGGTAGTGGTAAATCCAGCAACAATTTCTTCTAGGATTAATAGCATTTATCAATGTATAGCAGAAAAATATCTCCCTGCAAATCTTCATAAAGTATAACTTAGTTTACATTTGAAAAATAATGGTTACATATTTACTTTGTATTAATATCGTCGAATAACTAGCAGCAGTAATGATAATAACAATAGTAGTAGTAGCAGTAGGAGTCGTGGTGGTGATTTTTTTCCCCCTGTGGTTTTAATAGAAATCGGGTTCTTCGATCCCCTTTGTTTATTTCTTATGAATAACTTGCAAATCCACATATAAATATATAAAAATATATATGAATTTCTCAGTGTTGTTAGTTTAGAGAATTTAGAGTTGGTCGGTATTTTCTTATGAAATGTATTTCCTTGCTAATTCGTCCATTTTGGCTAGCATTGTCTTTGAATTTGTATAGTGGAATCGTGAATTTGAGAAAATTGTTGTAAGCGCAAATGAAAGACAAATGAAAATATACAAAATTAAACGAGTACCTACGTATCATGATTTCAGAGTTAACACATGCATAATGCAAAATGCAAATATCTGCAACTCTTCAGCGTAGTCTGTCGCGTTACGAACATATTTCACTGAACTATACATAGAAACGTTCACCCGAAAGAAAACGCGTGTAGAGTTCTGCAAATTATATTTGTTGGGTATCTTTCAAATGTCTTCATTTTGGCGCGCTGAGGTTGGAAATAACTCTGAAGATAATAAATTCCTCTTATGAATTGTAATATACATTTTAAATCTTCGGATTACTTTTAAATATGCTAGACCAGTGGTTTAAAATGATGCTAATTGATTGATATCAATTTCTACCCTAATTATTTAATTATATATTTATGTGTGTGTGTGTGTGTGTGTGTGTGTGTGTGTGTGTGTGTGTGTGTGTGTGTGCGTGCGTGCGTGCGCGTGTGTGTGTGTTCGTGTATGTATGTATAAATTAGAAATCAGCGCAAAACGTAAGAATGCAGAAAAGCATCAAACTGCTAGAGATAAGAGCTAAAGTCTTAATCAAACCGCCGTAAACACCAAGATAACATGGCTGTTATATATATATATATATATACACGCATGTAAATAGAAGTATATGTATAAGTTGTGTTTAAATGAAAGATTCTTTCAAATTTTTAATGCCCCCCTAAATCAGTATTTCCATTTTTCTTCTTCAGCTTCCCTCTCACTGTAATGTAATTTCCCAATTCTGAATAATTAATTACGCATCAACCTAAGATCAGTTATAATCAACTGTGAACAACTTACATTAGAGATATGGAAATTCAAATAGACAGTACAAATGAGATATATTTATATCAACTTCATCAATTAGTTTCCTACGCGGTCATGTTTTACTTCATTTGCATCCGATTACTCAAGCAGAAAAACAGCTTTTCGAAAGTTGCCAGCTAAAAGTAGTGCTTGAAAATATGCCATTGAATATGCAAACAAGAAAATCTGATGGAATAATACGGTGATAGTAAGACCTAAATTGTTCTATTCAACACTGAATTCCTTAGATCCATGATAGATGCGGTGGCTAGGCACACATGAACACATTATCAGACATTCAAACGATGTAGTCTTCACCGTGCTCAAGGAAAAGTCTAGAAGTAAACAGTTGTCACACTTTTTCATTATTTACAAAAAAAAAAAAAAAAAAAATCATGAAATGGAAAGAATAAATTTGAGACAAACTGTACAAACATGATATAATTATATTTTATTCACCGGTGGTCTTCTCCGACGAATATTTTTTTGTTTCTGTTTCTCCTTTGTCAGGGCTGAGGAGAAATGAAATTATATTTAGACATAGAATGTTTTTTTGCCGTCACCGCTTCTTCATTAATAAGCGTGAATATGTATAGGTATACACATGTGTGTGACTGCGCCCGATCTGCTCAATACGTGTGCGCGTGTAGAGTTTGACTGTATGTGTGAATTGTGAGTGTACGTGTGTGTGTGTGTGTGTGTGTGTGTGCGAGTTGTGTGTGTGTGTGCGAGTTGTGTGTGTGTGTGTACGTCAATGTATGTGTATAAGGACGTATGTGTTTGTAATTTATATCGGCGCAAGATACAAACATTGTTGAGAAAAATCAATAACATACTGTTTTCAAACACAGAAAGGGTTTCGCAGACAATCTCTTGTCACCACCCTCACCCTTGTAAACAGACGGAACCAGTGACTGACCGCTTAGAAATATGTAACCACGAAGCTGTTATTAAAAAATGTGAAAAGAAATAAATATAAACGAATAACTATAATTTTATTTGTCCGATGATTTGCTGGTGCCTATATTAATACTGTTGTGAGATAATGTGTATTTTTCTTGATTTCCCTTGTGATTAATTTTATAGTAATATTTTATTTGCTTAAGGAAAGGAGCTGGAAGAGTCGTTACCACACCGGTCAAAATGCTTAGTGTTATTTCTTCTGGCTTTACGTTCTAATGAGTTCAAGTTGTATCGGGATCGGCTTCGCATTTCATCCTTCCAGAGTCAATAAAAGAAGTACCAGCTACATACTGGGGCTGATGTAATCAATTTATCCCTTCTGATATCGTTGGCCTTGTGCCAAAACCTGAATCAAGTATTTTATTTCTTTATCTTTGTATTGCTGTTAACTGGACAGAAGGTTGTGTCAAATTCACAAGTTCTCCCAAACTGCTTAGAATGTCTACCTTAATATTGCTCACAAAACTTGCAAAATGACGACTGCATAAAGAGGCGTGGGACTGTAATTCTAACTGGACGGTCTTCGGTGGCAGGAAGAATTTGAATTTAATTAACATGGAGCAAGGCGGCGTGCGGGTAAATCGTTACCGCTTCGAACAAAACGCTTAGCGGTATCACTTTTGATTTTACGTTCCGAGTTCAAGTGACGATGGAGTCGATTATGCTTTTCATCATTTCGGGTTCGATAAAATATGTACTAGTTGAGCACTAGGGTCGATGTAACTGACTTGCTCACCTTCCAAGAAATTGCTGGCCTTGTGCCAAAATTTGAAACCAATATTAGTTTGGTGCCGGGGAATTTTTTTTACATAATGTATATCGGGAAACAGGTGAATCTGAACTCTTTCTGATGAGGCAACACGATAAAAGCCAGCTCCGACGAGTAGATGCGACTGTTAAGACTATGAAAACAAGAGAGAGGATACAACATATCTATGAACGAAGTGGTTTAAATGTATCGTTAAGCGACTTCGTGGCGATGAATCATCACCTGTAATAACTGTTCTAGTCAGAAACTCATGTATGCAATCCTAAGATTTCTGATGCATGAGAGATTATGGTAGTTTATTCATACTTTAAACACATATGAATGTTGAATATTTTAAATATCCTTCCGTTCCGTCGAAAATGAAGACAATGTTTAAAATCTGACTCACTATAATATGAAATAATATTACTCACTATTATGAAAAAAAATAGTTAATTAAATTTGTTCAGCATTTATTTAGAGGAATCGTCTGAAGTTGTAAACACGCTATTTACACTTTGATTGGATAATATATATATCAAATAAAAATATTATTCCTATTCTACTTGTGAGCGGAATGATTTGTTGTGATGTGTTTTGTATATGTTAACAAATGTTAGCTTAACCTGAGTAAAAAAAAAATCGCTTTCAGTTAATCATTGAATATTGATTGAATTAAATGAAGAATATCTAAACTATGTAAATAATTTGAAGAACGAAATACCAAACATTTATATAATGAAATGTTCAATCATAAATACTAATAGCGATAAATGAATCGTATATATTCCACAGACAATTAGTCGGGAAAATAAAATGAAACACCCTTTTCCTGAACAACTGTACACATTCGTAAACGAGTAATAAGAGAAAATGACAAAACAAATTCATCCAAAATTAAAGATAACATGAATTAGAGAATTTAAAGAATAATATAATCAGTCATATGATATTTTTTGAAAGTCGCTTTGAATTGGAAATTTATTCTGTTTCAATTTTGTTGTTTTTGTAATGCAATTGATATTTCCAACAATTGCATTTTTGTTCCTGTTTGGATTGGTTTGAAGAGAAACTGAAGTTAACAGTCAGAGTTTCGTTATGTCATAGAGAAAATAATTCCGATCTCATGAGAGTTCTGCAAATAAACAGTTTTAACGATGATGTTACACAGAACAATGCAGAAAACTTGGTGTTATTTATTACAATAAAGCGTTGCAAAGAAAGGTGATGTTATTTACTATCAGAATTCTAGTAAACGAAAATTCTCCTCGATTTCCAAACGTCGAGAATTCTACTATAGAATGGGGAATTCGCTAATTTCTATTAGCTTTTATTTGTTGTTACTATTAAATAAAAACGAATGTTAAATCATCCAAATTTTGTTGAAGCATTGGCAGCAAGCTGACTAAATACATTATAAACTCGACTCATTTCTTTTTTAGTTGAAGTAAATTACAGCAAAATATTTAGTTAGGTTTGAAAACGGATTTATATCATATTCAATGTATAAAACTTTATACACATATAATTACAATTTGTTTAGCAATAATGAGATACTCACGTATGCGCACGCGCGTGTTTATGTGCGTCAATGTATGTGTATCTGTGTGTGCTCGTGCATGTGTGTGCGTGTTACATTTGGAATATAAAAGACGATGAATTGAACACAGTATATGATATATGCCAGTTATTCTTTACCTTTTCGTTTCACTTCTTGGCATCCAACCATGCTAAAGCACCGACTTGAAGGGCTTTAGACACACAAAACAACAGCGGTTGTCTCTCAGTAAGGATGCACGAGAATCACAAACGCAGAGGTCCACGTACATAAACACAAACACACATACACAAGCACGAATATCATGTGTGTGTGTGTATATATATATATATATATATATATATATATATATATATATATATATTCAACGAGCTTCCACAGATTTTACCAAATTGAATCATAAATTATCTGTTTGCCCGGGAATATGACGTGCTTGACTTAGATGTCACGTAGTGGACTTTAACTGGAAACGATGCATATTTACACACACACACACACACACACACATATATATATATATATATATATATATATATGTATATATATATATATATATATATATATCTGTGTGTGTGTATGTATATATGTGTGTGTGTATGTGTGTGTGTGTGTGTGTGTGTGTGTGTGTGTGTGTGAGTGAGTGGACAAACGAAAGAAGGGCACTCAACCAAAGTATTGGGAGTTTCTTGTATAGATCATATTAGTTTGATTCAAATTCGTTGTGCCTGTGCGTGTTCGTTCAAGTGTGTGTGTGCTCCCAGGTGCGCATATTCGCATCAGTATACACACGGACGTACAACTATACCGGCGCGTCTACACACCCACATATTGCACTATATAACTGCACACGCCATCCGTTCCTACTTCCCCCAACAACCTGACCGATTTCTAATACCCACGTGGTCGATTTCACCTGTCCTCTGTGATTGACCGCTAGCGGCTAAAGCTTTATTTACACACAAGATCTTTCTCTATCACACACACATATTTACATATATCTTCTATTCAAATTCTAAAATAACTCCCAAAATTTGCGAACTTACACATTTTTCATTTATACTGTATTATTATCGTTCTTGAGCAAAACACTTTATTTCACGTTGCGTCAATCTGCTCGGTTTGAGTAGCATCTGGGCCGGTCTTGTCTCATTGTGTCACAGTGAATGTTCCCGAGAACTACGTTAAGATATGCGTGTCTGTCGACTGCCCGACCACCTGCATATTAATTTCTCGAGCAGGCTGTTCCGTTTATAGGATCAACAGGAACACTCGTCGTCGTAACATATGGAATGGCAGTGGTATCTCTCTCTCTCTCTCTCTCTCTCTCTATATATATATATATATATATATATATATATATATATATATATATATATATATATATATATATATATATATGCGTGTTTACAAAAAGTTTTTTCAAAAAAATTGTTGTTGATGGGGATATCATATTCGAGCGAGCACCAATTTTGGGCAACCGAAAATCCAGTTGTCCCTATAGAGACTTCGTTCTTTTCGATATAGGAGGAATAATTGATACTTTAAATAAAACTGTACATATAGAAAATTCACTTTTTTAATCAATGTGCAGTCATACTGAGGTCTTCCTTTTTTTATGTATTTGACGTTTCGGCCATTTGTTAGTGTCCATATTTGCACACTAAAATGTGTTATGATGTTATAAATAAACAATAGCTTCTTTGCATTTTATCTGCTATTTTTCATTTCTCTTGAATGGAGAATTATTCCAACTGAATGGGAAAAAATTTTGACCTTCATTCGAGTGCATAGTGGAAGCTGTTCTAAAAATAGCTAACAACTGACTTTTTGACCCTGTTGGTCAAGAGAGGAATTTGTTGCCAAAATCTAGGTCATGTTACTATTCGCCTTTTTTTTGATAAACACATTAATCGTTTTTTTTTTCTAGGGTAGGTAGTACTTTCATTCGCAGGCGTATTAGCTGTTTTTCTGTGTTTCTCTTCCTAATTTAATATCTTAATATTGATAGTTACTTGATTGTATTTGTCCTTATGCTATTGCTATTTATATCATCACTATTATTATTTATTCTATTGTTAATAGAATTAATATTATGTGTAATATGAGCTGTCTATAATTAAAATATTGAAATAGGCATTAGAGATGTGGTTGAGGCAGGAAGGACACACCTACTTAAATGTCTTGTATGCACTTTCCTTTCTTTCATTATTTGTATGCTTTATGTAGATTCCACACATGTATTTGTGTCATCTATGCAGAATTGTTATCCAGCTTGCTTCACCTGAATGAGAAACAGCGCGCTACATTAGCCTTCGTGTTCACTAGTCACTTGTCCACCATAACCAATTTGATGTCTCAACTATATCTGTCACCCAAGTGTTTGTTTCAGTTTTGGAGATTCTGAATTGATATTCTTCAAGAAATAGTACGACAAACTTGCTTCGAAACTGCGACAAGCTTCTTCAATACCATTCTTCAATCGAATCGTAGTGTTTAGGTTCTTCAGTTAGCGAGGAATGTCAGTTCAGTCCAATAGATCACCGTTAGTTCGCACATGATTGTTTCGTGTTCATGGGTTGAAGAACTTTGTGACGTCGGGAAAATGTTACTGCCTTTTATCTGTAAAGAAAATTAAAAGAATAGTTGTTTAAAAGAATATTTGCATAGTATTCAAATACAAGGGGCATTTTCATTGTTTCTGCCTGTTGTTGACTCATGTGTACTCTAATATATATATATATATATATATATATATATATATATATATATATATATATATATATATATATATATATATATATATATATATATATATACATAAGTACTTACATACATGTATGCATACGTACATACTTATATACATATATACATACACACACACACACACATGTATATATATATATATATATATATATATATATATATATATACGCGCACACACATATATATGTACGTACATTAAATCCGTCATGTATAAGGAGGCAGAAGTTATAGCAACGCTAGATATTTACATATCAGAGAAAAAGAGTTATGTCGAGTTATGTGAAGGCAACTTTAAAAATCGATTTGCTAACCATATATCTTCCTTCCGACACAGGAACAAAAGTAAAACCATTAAGTTAGCTAGCCACGTATGGGGTTTGAAGATTTACACTACACAACATACAAACAAGTAGAAAATAGTTCAAAATTATGTGCCATGTCAATAGATCAATAAAGTGCAAGCTATGTGTAGCGGGACGACCGCAGATACATTCCAGATCTAAAAACTACACGTAACTGCTCAATACTAGATATGAAATTTTCAGAAGATGCAAACATATGGATAATTTCCTTTTGACGATTTAGAAAATACCAACTTCTCGGGATTGAGGAGTTGTACTGCAGACCCTAGACACTAGACCCATATCCGTTCCGGTCAAACGGGACGTAACTGCAATTCTCCATTATTTTCTTTTTAGTTTTATCCCCTTTTCATTTTCTTTTCGTTTTTCGATGTCTCCACGCTTCCACATTTTACATCTACCTTCTTCCTAGCATATATCTTATTTTCTGTTATTCGATCGTCCAACTTTAGGTATTTGAGCACAACCAGTTCATCGCATGAAAGCACCAGATGTGTTATCCTATTACTAACTCATTGATATATATACTGTTTTCAATAAGCAATATCTGTCTCTAACCAGATTGAATAATTTTTTCGTTGACCTTACCTTCACGGAATAGTATTTGAATATGAGATCGCTGACACAATTTTCAAACCACTAATTCCATAACTAAACGAATATTGCCAAATGAAATAAAAATTATCAAGGTCGATAATTGAATAGAGGATTTATATGCTTTGCTGCGTGAATATGTGTGTATAGTGTATGAGTGTGTGTGTGTGTGGGTGTGTGTGTGTGTGGTGTGTGAATGTGAGCATACTACTTCAAGTCTATCTATCTATATTTACATGCATTCATATGTATACATTTATATATATCTATAGAGAGAGAGAGAGAGGCAGGCTAAATGAAAGCACATACAAACACAATGTGTGTTTCGATGTTCGTGCATATATTTATGCCCATAGATACACCCACACGCACACACACACATATGCACACCACCACACATACATACAAAAGCATATGAACCCCTTGTTTAAATATGGAATATGATAATTGTTATTTCATCCAATAATATTTGTTTAGTCATTGAGTTACTAGTTTGAAAGCAGTTTTAACTAGCTCCTACTCAAACACACTTTGTCCTAGCTAATCTAATTAATTCCAACTGTTATGGTACTGAGAGCCACATGCGTTGCATAATTTCTGCTGTATACCTTCAGAGACGGAGAGCCTCATGTATAAGATGTTCAATCGCTTGTGAAGGATGAATTATTCAGTTAAATTCGGCTTTAATCGTTCTGTGTTTTCTTTAGTAGAAAAGGATTAAGAACAATTTCATTCCTCAACGCGCAGCACAACAAACGTACATCATTCAAATATATATGCATGTGTGTGTGTGTGTGTATCTGTGTTTGTGTGTATATATATATATATATATATATATATATATATATATATATATATTTATATATATGTATATCATTTATATGTGATTAATGAATATATATATATATATATATATATATATGTATGTATATATATATACATGTATATATATATATATATATATATATATATATATATATATATATATATATATATATATATGTGTGTGTGTGTGTGTGTGTGTGTGTGTGTGTGTGTGTGTGTGTGTGTGTGTGTGTGTGTGTGTGTGTGAGTGCGTGTGTGTTTACGTAAAACCATGCTTGTGTGGAAAAAGCTTTATCCGGAATCACATAGTTTCGGTTTCATTCCCATTATGTGGCAACCTGAGTAAGTGCGTTCTGCAATAGTCACGGACCGACTGAAGGTTTGTGAGAGGATTCAGTGCTTGGAAACTGAAGCAAGCTTTCTTATATGTATACATATATATCATTATACTCAAGGGTAAAAATCTATATATGAATTTATCAAGTAGCTAGCAGGTAAAAAAAAAAAAAACATTTAGGTAAAAATTATTACAGAGTATTTAATTTTATAAATATAATTATAAAATCATATTAAAGATGACTACTAGATTTAACTTGTATATAAACGTAAGCATTTGTATATACACCGTGGATATCGATCTCTGGCTACACTTAAAAAAAAATATTTTTTGCTCATTCCCTCTCTTTCAGCCCGTGTCTGTCATAAATAATGTGGTTTTAGAGCCAGTTAGCGTCTTTTTTAGTATGACACGTTACTCAGTATTTGCCCTTGTTATAATTTTACTATTATATTTATAAAACTAAATACTTTGAGTATATTATATATCTATATATATATATATATATAATAAAGTAAAGTTGTGGAATACCGTACGAGTGGAAATATATATGAAAGAAGGTTTGAAAATGCACTTATTTTTTTAAAAATATTTATTTACTTAACCGGTTTCACTTTTTTAGAAAAAGATTATCAAAAGTCTTTGAGAATAATAAAAAATGTTAAAAAACAGCCTGAGTATTAAAATGCATATATCCATTCTTTGATGATAAAATATATTTAAAGTATAAAGCTTTGTATGAACTTTGTAGTGTTACATACTGATTGTCACACATTCTCTGATATTAAGGTGAAATTGTTAAAAACAGTGTTAAAAACAGTGTATGAAAATACACATATGGAAAAATACATATACATATACATATTCTCATACATATTCTTTGATAATCGAATAAAATTGAGAAGGAACTGACCTGGCCTTTTTCTCTTGTGTATATTGAAGGAATGTTTTACTGTCTTAAGAGACAGTATGACTGGCTAGCTGGGGTGGGAGGGAAGAAGAGTTAAAGAAGATTTTTTTTATTTTTGGTTGGTCTGTGACAGTCTGTCATGGTTCACTGGTTTTGTGCACATCTCTATGTGTGTGTATATATGTGTGTTTGTGTCCGTGTGTGTGGGTGTGGGTGTGTGTGTGTGTGTGTGCCGTTTTTATTGGTCCCAGAGTTTATTGTGGAATGTGTATATGAGTGTGTGTTTGAGTGTTTTTTGTGTCGGTGGGGATGTTAGGTGTGTGTACGTGAGACTGTGCGTATATCTCTTTGTCTGAGTGTGTATGTGTTGTTTTGATCGTCTTTGTGGTGTGTGTGTGTGTGAGAGCAACCGTATGTATGTGTGAGGGTGTGTACGTATGTGTGCGTATGTGTGTGTATGTATGTGTGCATCTGTGTGTGTGCGTGGGAGTGTTTGTGGGAGTGTGGGAGTGTGGGAGTGTGTGTGTGTCTCTCTGTCTGAGTGGGTGTGTTGTTTTAAATACCTTGTGGTGTGTGTGTGTGTGTGTGTAAGCAAACGTATGTGTGTGATGGTTCATATGTATGTGTATGCCTATGTCTGTATGTGTGCGTGTGTGGCATGTGTATATGAGTATGTGTGTGTTTTTTTATCTATGGTAGGATGGTGTGTGTATGTGTGTGCACGTTTGTGTGAGTGTGTATGTGTGTGATTAATATTTGTTAGGGTGTTGTGTGTGCGCATGTGTGTGTATGTGTATATGTGTTTGTTCGTGTGTGTGCGTGAGTGCGTTTGTGAGTGCGTGTGTATGTGTGTTTGTGTGTGTTTTTGTGTCGGTGGGGATGTTAGGTGTGTGTACGCGAGACTGTGCGTATATCTATTTTTCTGAGTATGTATGTGTTGTTTTAATCGTCCTTGTGATGTGTGTGTGTGAGAGAGAGCGCAACCGTATGTATGTGTGAGGGTGTGTACATATGTGTGCGTCTGTGTGTGTATGTATGTGTGCATCTGTGTGCATCTGTGTGTGTGCGTGGGAGTGTTTTGTGTGAATGTGGGAGTGTGTGTATACGTGAGTGTGTGTGTGTCTCTCTCTGTGTCGGCACACACACACACACACACACACACACCCACACCCACACACACGGACACAAACACACATATATACACACACATAGAGATGTGCACAAAACCAGTCCCAAAAACCAGTGAACCATGACAGACTGTCACAGACCAACCAAAAATGAAAAAATCTTCTTTAACTCTTCTTCCCTCCCACCCCAGCTAGCCAGTCATACTGTCTCTTAAGACAGTAAAACATTCCTTCAATATACACAAGAGAAAAAGGCCAGGTCAGTTCCTTCTCAATTTTATTCGATTATCAAAGAATATGTATGAGAATATGTATATGTATATGTATTTTTCCATATGTGTATTTTCATACACTGTTTTTAACACTGTTTTTAACAATTTCACCTTAATATCAGAGAATGTGTGACAATCAGTATGTAACACTACAAAGTTCATACAAAGCTTTATACTTTAAATATATTTTATCATCAAAGAATGTATATATGCATTTTAATACTCAGGCTGCTTTTTAACATTTTTTATTATTCTCAAAGACTTTTGATAATCTTTTTCTAAAAAAGTGAAACCGGTTAAGTAAATAACTATTTTAAAAAAAATAAGTGCATTTTCAAACCTTCTTTCATATATATATATATATATATATATATATATATATATATATATATATATATATACATATATAAAATTATATTGACGAGTGGACAAACGAAAAAAGGATAATCAGGCAATATATTGGGAGGTACATGTATGAATCAAAACACTTTTATTCAAATTCGCTGGTACGGTCGTTTTAAAGTGTTATGCTAGTCGTCATCTATGGCTGAAGACTAGCATCCCGCTTGAAGCTTAATACTACCAACGAATTTGAATCAGACTGTTTTGTTCCATTCACACACACACATACATGTGTGTATTTGTGTGCGTGTGTGGTGTGTGTTTTGTGTGTATGTGTGTATCTATGTGTGCATGAGTTTGCACGCGCGTGTGTTCTCTTTGTGTATGTCTTCTACCACTGCTTGGCAAAGCGTGTTGTCATTTTAACGTCCATGCAACTCAAAGTGGCCGATAGAATAAGAACCAAGCTTTAAATATAAATACTGCAGACAATTTCTTCGACTAAACACTTCAAAGAAGGTCCCCAAAATAGTTGCAGTTCTTAAACAAGTAAAAGATAAATCTGACGCTGTATCGTAACAAGGAAGCAATCATTACGTCCCTACACAAAATATATTGTTTGACTTCTACCGAAATGTCTACAAGCAGAACTAAAGTGTCGCATTTTAATTCTGCTTGTAGTTTTGCTTGTGATGGTGCAACTTTTTTTAACTATATACAAATTAGCTTCTTATTTCTCACTGATATCAGCGACCAGATTGAACAGGGCCGAATAGCATGCATATTTAAATGTTTCGTGGAAATTGTCATGTTACAAAATAATGTTGTATAGGTTTTAGTGAACTCTATAGGATGCAACAAATATGTTTGTATTTACAAAATTGTTGTGGATACCTGATATTACATTCAAATCATGGAATTCTGTCAACTTCTGTGCACCTTGAAATGTCCAAGAATACATTTCTTGTACACCCATAAACAGACACAAGCACACATATATGCATATATATATATACATATATACGTCTTTTCTCTCTCTCTCTCTCTCTCTCTCTCTCTCTCTCTCTCTCTCTGTCTCTCTACACACATATATATATATATATATATATATATATGTATGTGTGTGTGTGTGTGTGTGTATGTAAGTATGCATGCACATATATAGTTAGGATATCTCTATAAGTGACGAAAGTAGTAATTATACTGAGATTTAATGCTTATCGTCACTTCACCTAGAAAACGACGGTAGTAACATCAGTTCATACGGAGCAGCCATGTTCAGTTGGCGATAAAAATTACTTATATATATATATATTATATCTTCATAAATCTATCTATATGCATATACATACATACATATATTCATATATATATATATATATATATATATATATATATATATATATATATATATATATAGATATGCAGGGCAGGGAATCGTCAATTAGTAATAAAATTAATAATCAACAATTTTGCCGGGTAGCTCAGTATGAAAAAACCTTCTTCGGTAAAAAATTTATAATCATAAATATATAGGGATTGACAGTAACCTGCCTCTCCAACATACTGAGAATTCAGAAATAGCAGTCAAAGAACTACTGATTTCAAAACTACAAATTACAAATTAATAACTTGTAGTTTTGAAATCAGTAGTTCTTTGACTGCTATTTCTGAATTCTCAGTATGTTGGAGAGGCAGGTTACTGTCAATCCCTATATATTTATGATTATATATATATATATATATATATATATATATATATATATATATATATATATATATATATATATATATATATATATATATATATATATACATGAATATATGTATATATATATATATATATATATATATATATATATATATATATATATATATATACATGTATATATATGTATATAAATACATGTATATATATACATACATATATATATATATATATATATATATATATATATATATATATATATACATATATTCATGTATATATATATATATATATATACATATATTCATGTATATATATATATATATATATATATATATATATATATATATATATATACATATATTCATGTATATATATATATATATATATATATATATATAAGTTTCAGTTTCCTTATACTAAATCTATTTACAAATCTTTTCAGATGAGAGAATATCGATACGTCTGGAGATGAATATTTACATAATAAATGAAATTCTGTATTCAAAGCGTTCAGCAGAAAATCCTAAACAGTTTAACGTATGCCTAACAGGGATGGGAATAATTAAAAGAAACGAAGAAAAGAAAAAAAAAATTCGGTGCTAAGATCAATAATTTTTATAAACATACGAAGCAAGCGTAGTAACATTTTGGAAATAACGCCAAAAATTATTATTTAGATGGATAAAATTTAGATGCAGCATTACACGTACACATTTACATAGTGATAGATGATAATCTCATTTACCTTCCCATATAAATGAAAGATATTTCAATATTTTCTTAGCCTTTTACTAATAATGTCACCAAAATAGACCCCAGTCAATTATCAAACTTTCCTTTAGTAAAACAACTCATAGAGATATATTAAGGTATAAAAAGACGCTGAGACGTGAAATTAAATTGTATAGAGAAAATTGTCTACAACATTTGGAAAAAATGTGGTGAGATATTTTCTGAAGGGTGTTTATTGATAAATAAACAAGAAAACATAAATTTGCAAACTAGATGTGTATTAAAGAAATTGTATATTTGTTTTTTATACACCTGAGGTTATATACAGTTATTGTTTATAATAACATACTGGTTGAAATGTTGAGTGTGTCGATCTTATCGCAATTTTTCACACAAAATGTAAAATATCTATGTATATAGTCTCAAGCACAAAATATAAAATCTTATAACTATTACAATTATGTATTCATGTGTGTGTACTTTCATAATATACTATTAACATATATGGAAATCTTTTATTTCTGTTTCCCTATTTCTTTCACTGTACATAATCTTCTGTCAACCCCTCACTTCCTCCACCTTTTTCTCCTTGTTTTCTCTTTTCTAAGTTCTTTTTCATCTCGTTTTACTTTTAATTTTCCATTTATTTCTCTTTCACACCTCCTAAATATTAATCTACATTTTTCGTCTGCTGAAGGACTAGCTTCCAAAACATTTTTTTTTCCTTTCTTTTAAGTGTTACGCTAATAAAACATTTCTGAAACTTGTCTCTCCTATGTTGTGTACTTTGATTTTGTGTTCCTTGCTTTCATAATGTATTTTTAACGTATACGTTGGACACTTATTTCTATTTGACAGTTTCTTGTACTGCACAATGAGTGCGTATATATGGACGAAGAAATAGATATTTCTTGTTCGTAAACTAGAAAGTAAGTTAAACTCGAAGAAACATCGCTTCTTTGAAAGTATTAAAAGATTTTAAGGATGGGTTGAGATAAGCTTTGCGATATTAAGTATAATATAGGATTGGTTTAATCCTGTTCAATTTAGGCTGGATTTTATGAAATCCAAGCTGACGCAGGTTTTATTTGATCTATTCTCTAATTATAAATACGAACCTGAGCATCAATTCTTTCTGTAAAGTATCGGCATATTTACAACTTCTTTGGTTATTTTTTGCTTCTTAAACAAGAGTGACTATCATCTCACCTGAATTCATACCGGAAGCAACTCACCGCTACAAAATATCCCTGCGCGTCTACAGATACATGTTTATGTTACGCACAAACCTAGAACAGGATTTATTTGTGGAAGAGAGACAAGGCTAGGCAGCATTTGTCATAACTCGAAATTCAAAGAGATATTTAGATAATGAAATAATTGCAAATGACTTACGGCGACTCATGTGACAAAGTGTTTGACAGAATGACTGGAAATTTAGATATCAGCAGGTAAAATGTATCTGTATTGCAAGAATTACTGGACAAAACAATCGAAGGGAAATCAGTGGTTTTTGAGTACATTAACACACACACACACACACACACACACACACACACACACACACACACACACACACACACACACACACACACGCATGTATATTTCACTTGTTTCAGTCAATGCACTGTGGTCAGGCTGGGTCTCCACTTTCCATTTAGAAGTGTATGTTACCATATAAAATGTTAATGTTAATGTATATATATTTGACAGGCAAGTTGCAAGTGGTATGAGTACGAGGTGACATCTATTGTTAACATAAATGATTACTCGTGCAAAACGTTGTCTTTCACATTTGATACACCACCAAATATTTACCTAGCCTTTCTTCTTTAAAATATTTTTTTACTTTAGTTGTAATTTTCATTTTCTTATTTTTCATATAAACAACAAAATATTTCACTTACTTGGATGTATATTGAAACAAATAATGGTGTTTTCTATATAAATAAAGCCAAAATATTATCTCGTTCTAAGCAAAAACTACAGCTAAAATGTATCCCAGGAAACACAACAACGCCACTTCATGTGACTACTACCTCCTACGTTTAATTCTTAATTCTGGCAAATATTCATGATTTCTGTACGCAGTGGTGCATTTGCTGCAATATAGTCAAATATATTGCTTGCTATCGTTGCGTGAAGAATTGCATTTTGTGCGCTACATTTATCTACCAAGTCTCTTTCAAATCAAACCCCGTAGTTATAATCCTAGTAAGATCTTCCCATCTTATATATATACTGAAGTAAATTTGACTTATGGCTAAAGACAACTATTTAGATTACATTTTCTTTTCCTGATAAATTATTTGTCAAATATCTTCGTAAGACAAAGAAAGTTTGTGTTTGTGTGTGTGTGTATGTACCTATATATATATATATATATATATATATGTGTGTGTTTGTGTGTGTGTGTGTGTGTAATAGAAACAGGTTTCAAAGAAAAAAAGCTACATGTGGTATAAATAGGAGACAAGTAAAAAGAAAGAAAGAAAATGCACACTAGGTATGACAGTAATGGCTTTTTAAAAAAATAAAGACAAACATACATACATAAAAATACATCCTTAGGTTGCGGCAACAACTATATACGCCAAATACGAATGTCCCTCAGACGAAGAACATTTCATAAAGAACAAATCTGCTTCCCACGATATAGACAAATACAGGTCAGTGAGCACATTGATAGTTGTGCTAGGAACATTAAACCAGGTTTCGTAATTTTTCCCTTTTTATCAATGTTCCCAGAACACCTCAGCGCTGCAAAGACTAAATAAAGGGGTAACTTTCATTAATAAACATGAACCACAACTTAACATGAACACACAACTTAATGCAGGACACTAGTAACCTTATTAAAACCAATATTCCTATTAATCCTCATACATCCCATATACAGTTCGTAGTCTATTAATCATAGCTAGCTTATTTGCATCACTTTCAGAACTGCGTAACTCCCTTGCATGCAATCTTTTCACTCGGTATTATTAGACCCAACATCAATTTCCAATCGGTGCTGATTCAAAGTCAGTGAAAAGCGATGACGAAACCGGTATGAATTTCTATATTGACTCATAATAATGATGTTTACACTTCTTATTTCCACCTCAAATAATTTATTTGTATGTATATAATTTTGTTTTTATAAAAAATGCCATTACTTTTATACCTAGTGTGCATTTTCTTTGTTTCGTTTTACTATTCCCCTAAATATATGTGAGTGTTTGTGTGTGTGCCTGGACGTGTGTTTTCCTGTTTGTCCACCCATTGTTTAACAACCGGTGTTGATTTGTTTACCTCTCCGTAACTTAGCGGTCCTGTATAAGAACCAATGTAGTAAATACTAAATATATATGAAAAAAAAAAACAATCTGGGATCGATTTGTTCCACCAAAACACTTCAATCCGGTACTCCAGCTTTGCCGAATTGCGCTGACTGATACAAGTAAAAGAAAAATATATGAATTCCGCTTTATATATTTGTTTATAGAATTAAAGAATATTTTAAATATATGCAAATAGTATTTCAAAGCCTCTGTAGTTACAAAGACTCCCACATCGCCAAGAATCTATGTTATATGTTTAAACAACATAACGCGAATGTGTACTTCTTATAATTCAACGCAAATACTGAAGAGAAGTTCTCAAAATAACAAAATAAATCTCAGGCCTAAAGGCAACTTCATGTTTTCTGTCCTTCTCTGTATGAAGTGCAACCAGTTTGGAGTGTATTAGAAAATAAATAAACATCTTCGATATTGTTATATTTCACTCTATCCTTGTATAGTTTGATAAACGAAAATGAAACAAGTTATTTACTTATAAGTCGACAGGAGTGTTATGTAGATAGAAGCAGAAATAATAAAGAATGGAGTAATTAATTTCCTCTGGTGACATTTTTCTTGTATTTATTGAGTGTCTATGAAAAGTTTTAGATGTTGCCAACTTTATTATATACCTTGAACTTATCAATGTTTAACACTAAGATTCTAAACTATATTACATTCATTATAAACTAATAGATGGCATCGACATTGCTAATCATTTTGGAATAAGGTGTTGGAAATGAGTACTGCGCCCGAGTTGCCTTTTTTTTTTGTTCTGCTTATCATAGTCTGAAAATAATAATAATAATCATTATCATCATCATCGCCGTCTCCACCGCCGCCACTACCAACATAATCATCACCATCATCATCATTGTTTTTCTTCTAATCTGCACGTT
>NC_142936.1:64350686-64353186 GCF_046866305.1 Octopus bimaculoides | reverse complement strand
TTTTATTTCTGATACTTTTTGTTTTAGTTTTTCTAACATGCAACATCATAGTTGGGCATTGAGAATATACGCACGCGGACGTATGATGTGTGTATATATATATATATATATATATGCATGTAGATACCTATATATACCTTAGTATATATGCACTTTTATATCTTGCCTGTATATGTTTATATATATGTATGCATGCTTATATCAACGTTTCTATGTTTAGTGTGTATATGTACGTATATGTTTTTTGTGTGTGTATGTATAAGTAAATGTTTGTATACGAAAAAATATATTAATGTGTCCGACTGGTTAAACTTCTACTGATGTATTTGTGCAGCTGAAGATGGCACTGCATTTAAACTGATGTAATGATTGCATTGTTCAATTAAATGGAGCCGCTTGAAACGATCGTACGGCATCACTTCTTGATATCCTGTTGCTTATTTTGATTTTATTCACCTTACTTCGAGCTGTGCGGATAATCCCAGACTGAGTTTGTGCTTCAACTTAAGTGCCTAATTTAACTGAATCTCAATTATTTCGTGTATGTATATATATATATATATATATATATATATATATATATATATATATATATGTATGTGTGTGTGTGTGTGTGTGTGTGTGTATGTGTATGTGTGTGTGTGTGTGTGTGTGTGTGTGTGTGTGTGTGTGTGTTTGTGTTTGTGTTTTGTGTATGCATGTATATATGTGAGACAATAGTTTCAGTATTAATAGCGAAACTATGAATCTGAAAGTATCATCTCACATTACAAGAGAGATGTTATTGTTTCACTTTTAATACTGAAATAGTGTAAGCGATAAGAGATTGCTCCTGGGTCGCATTAGGCAAGAAACTGAAATTTGTTTTGCGGATGACACTGCATGGAACCTAAGTAAGGCACTAGTAAAATTTAAATGAAATGAGTTGGGTAGTTCTGGAGTTTTAGTGATTCAAACATAGACAGACAGGTATACTCAGTTTTATATATATATATATATGTGTGTGTGTATGTGTGTGAGTGTGTGTGTATATATATATATATATATACAGAGAGATGGAGAGAAAGCGGAAGCGAGCGAGGGAGAAAAACAGATTGACAGACTGATGTTCCACACCACACAAGTATTGTAATTGTAAAATGTAATTATGTCAAATATGTAATCCAATCGTAAGATAGAAAATGATTTTTTCGCACTTACGAGTAAACTGATATCACATAAAATTAATTCAATAGATATAGAAAAAAAAACTGTTCAATGTCTAATAAATTTTAACTGTGACTAATTTGAATATATTACTGAAATTATTATGTAATTTTTGAATATTTAAATATTAGATATTTATGTATTCAAAAACATAAATACCTCACGAGTAACTTACGTTACTCTTTTCAGTCATTTTGAATGTGGCCATGCTGGAGCACCGCCTTTAGTCGAGCAAATCGTCCCCAGGACTTATTCTTTGTAAGCCTAGTACTTATTCTATCGATCTTTTTTGCCGAACCGCTAAGTGACGGGAGGTAAACACACCAGCATCGGTTTTCAAGTGATGCTGGGGGGACAAACACAAACACATAAACATATATACACACACATATATATATACACATATATACATATATTCGACGGGCTTCTTTTCAGTTCCCATCTACCAAATCCATTCACAAGGCTTTGGTCTACCCGAGGCTATAGTAGAAAACACTTCTCCAGGGACTGAACCCGGAACCATGTGGTAGGTAAGCAAGCTACTTCCCACACAGCCACTCCTACACCTACTAGTTATTGATTAGAGTTTGTTTACAGTTATTTTGCACATATATGATAGAATATTTACTCTAGCACCTTTTGAAAAGCGGTTACATTTGTAAAAGTTGTAGAGTTTCCTCGGAAAGTGATTGAATCTGAAGAAGCTCAACAATCTGCTACAAATTAAAGTTATTACTACGAAAAATTTTTTTTGTATTAAGAATCTATTCTTGCCCTTCAGTTTGAAGAACACAACCTATATTGCTTTGTTTAAATTGAATATGTACGTTGTATTGAAAATATGAAGACTTTGAAATGAGAATGCCAGGATGATAGTACTAATAGTTCATACAACTTCAAATCCATTTTTTTAAATGATACGGACACCTTCTAAAAGATAAAACAATAACAAATATAAAAGACAGGTAGCATTTCAGGAAAAAATTGTTATGCGTGCCATGTGAAGCCTTATCTAACATATTAACGATAAGAAACTATAGACTATCAGTAAAGAACAAATATTTCTGGTGGAAAATAGGACCATAAATCATATTTAATTCAAATACGATAAAAAGTTATTTTTGAAGTGAAATAATATTTGATAGGTTGGCAGTGGCCGATTTATGGATGATTAAAAGTAAATACAAAATCAGTGATTTTTTTCAAACGATGATATTAGTGCGACAAAACTTTAGGTATTTGTCAGACACTTATGTGGAAATATTGCATATGGTGTGTTACTGTCAATGTTTCA
>NC_142936.1:64303186-64345686 GCF_046866305.1 Octopus bimaculoides | reverse complement strand
CGCGTGTGTGAGACCGTGTGTGTGTGTGTGTGTGTGTGTGTGTGTGTATTTGTACATACACACTCGTAAAAGCACGGATACATACACGTAGATATATGGGCATATTCATGTGCATATATACATATGCACCTTCACATCTACTGCCCCTTCCTACTTCCTCCCAACCAACCACACGACCGATTTCTTGTCCACCATGCAGTCGATTTTCTATTGTCCATGCAGTGTTTTTCATCAAATTGCTATACCGCGTAACCTTTCTCGACCAATCGCAAACTTAACGTCCAGTAATAAACATTGACTCTCTTCAATCGAACTTTCATTCAGAACCAATGGCCGACGTTTAGCCCCACGCATAAAACTTAGTATACCAAAGAGTCTGGATCAAACTGTTTTGATATCTATCTATTTAAATATCTATCTATCTATCTATCTATCTATCTATCTATCTATCTATCTATCTATCTATCTATCTATCCATCCATCCATCCATCCATCCATCTATCTCTCTCTCTCTCTCTCTCTTTCTCTCTCTCTCTCTGTATATATATATATATATATATATATATATATATATATATATATATATATATATATATGAAAGTATGTATGTACACACACGCACCCATATACAGCTGTAGTATAATAAGTATTATTAACAATTTATACTTAATATATATGGTTCGAGAATTTCCCGTTGCAACAGCGTGGTGTATATAATCCACCTCACTAATGCAGCCACCGGAATATACTCGAAGCTTATACATTAAGTATATATAGTTAATATATATATATGTATATATATATATATATATATATATATATATATATATATAGTTAATATTTATATATATATTGACTAATAAATTTCTTAACTCTGAAAGTATGTTGCTGGAAATTTTGTCTAACAAAGAAACTTTCGCAAGAGAAGATATTTTGCGAAATAAAAATTTAGAGAATATATACCTAAGAGACACCATTAAATAAATCTTACTTAAGTAAAGTTTTCATACATTTTTATAGACGAGTCACGAGTCAATGTGCGAGATTATCCACTCTGTTACAAATAGGCGTAATATGGTTGTTATAACGAAAACGTCAATTACTAAGATACATTGACGTCCTGTTCCATAATACACTTAATACCCTAGAGGCTAAACTTAGTAATTACATCCGTCTAGACTCTAGACGAATTTAATGGTTAAAATGAAACTAACATATGATGTGACAGCTAAATAAAATAAAACATACTAAAGAATTAACTTTGGAAATACGTAAAGCAAGCAGAAACAGAACCATAGACGTATGTCTGTACATATATATGTACAGACATACAAAATATGTACAAATATGTATACAATAGATTTGAAATTTCGACGAGTGCTTATAATACTTGTTCTCTATGGAAAGCACGCGAGGAAACATGAGATATAAATGGACAAATGAGAGAGGATTGTAGAGCAAATTTTCTTGACTGATGAGCCAAAATGCCTGAAGGAACATCATAGTAGACTTCACTTCTCTCGCTAAAAATTGTACCGGCCAAGTAAACATATGAAACAATATGCAACTATCATTTCAATCACAAACAATGACGATATAATAGGCGAGGGTATGCAGGCAATCTGTTCTAATTAAGATATCAGAGAGAAATTTGAGGAAAATGTGGCTGCTAATTTTTGCATGTCGACCGATTCTGGTGTGGCTGTACTTCCGTTGCTCTACTCGCTACTCTACTTTAGTTATAAGGAAATGATGACAGGTAAGACTCTGGCGTTTCCTTATGTGCACGGCCAACAGGGCTCTACACAGTCGTGTTGTGTGTATAATAACAGCAGTAATGAAACATGAATTTGGACGCCAGAAATATATTCAGTTATTAATCAATAATTGAACTCCAAAGTCATTGAGTGATTGTAGTATCTAGAAAATATTAACCGTATATTCTGAATAAAACGTTGACTAGATCTATATGTATTCTCCCTTGTTGGGGTCGATATAGCATTAGCGGTAGTATATTGCGGTCTCTGTGTTAAAGAGTAAATTTCGTTTAGTCGTCGGTAACAATTTAATATATAAAGGCTTCAAGTTTAAAAGTTTATTGAGATGAAAATGAATTTATGCTTCAGCATATGAAGTAAGTGGTTATTAGGCTTTAGCTCGTTTATTCGGATATAATTGTGTGTAAACGCACGCTTTCGCATTTATTTGCATTTAAGTGTTTATATATATATATATATATATATATATATATATATATATATATATATATATATATATATATATATATATATATATATATATATGTATGTATGTATGTATGTATGTATATGCGTGCGTGTATATATATATATATATATATATATATATATATATGAGTATATATATATATATATATATATATATATATATATATATATATATATATATATATATATATATATATATATATTCGTTTATATTTATATAAAGCGCATTATTACAGAAAAATAATAACGCCACACAGTGGACTTCTCAAAATAACCACTTTTAGTACCTAATGCGAGGAAAAAACAACCAGCAGAAGATGACCAACTTTCTTTTAAATAAACTTAATTATGTATCGACCGATTTCGCGATTACTAGAATGAATCTAGATTTATTATTTTTCTGTAATAATGCACTTTATATAAATATAAACGAATAATTATATTCTTGGGAATAGAAATTTCCCTTATGAATTTTTTTACACACTGGCTTCTTGATAAAATTCTTGTAAAAGAGTTTTATCCTTTTTTGAATTTATTTATCATATATATATATATGAACATCCACGTGAGTGAATGTTTGTGAGGGACCGTGAGGTGTGTATGTATGATGTGTGTGTTTGTGTGTGCGCGCGCGCGCGTGTGTGTGTGTGCGTGTTTCTGTGTGAGCACGTGTTTCATTCACTTAGAAATTAAGTGCCGCTTGTTTCGAGAATCGCTTCACTGGAAAACAATCAACTTCGACAGAGACAATTAAACTGATTGCCTAAAATATTTTCTTTGGTGATGCAATAACAGTTTCCATCACTCAAGTTTAATTGTAAATTAGTTGATATCAACCTTTTCTGCGATGAAAGAATGTCTAAATTGCAGCTTTCGTTTCATAAAAATATTTTATGCATCTTCCAAACCATTATTCTTCTCGGATCTTGAGACATCTGTCGAATTGAGATCAAAGTCATATAATGCCTTCTGTTTTTTTTTTCTTTTTCTGAGGTTTAAATCTAAAATAACATAAACATTAATTAAATGTCGAATTCTGTTGATTTTATTTTAAATTGCATTAGTTTTCACTGATCGCAAATTCTTGTCAAATGATCTCATCCTTATAAACTGCAAGTAACTATTGAACTCGTTTTGTGATTGTGAGGGCACAAAACCACACGTCTGTGTATGCTTACTTTTTCAAGGATGCTTGTATAAGTGCACGCGCCATGCAACTTGTTCGAGGGCGTTTATACATCGATATATGTTAACGGTTATTTTTATTACTTTTGTCGATGTATTGCGAGTTCGTTTCCTTTTTGCATCTGTGATTTTATTTTTGATCTTCTATATAGATGAATATATTTCCTCCATTTTGCTGCCTTTCTTTCTACGAAATGAGAAGATATACGGCGGCACTGTTAACGAGTTGTATCTATTTATCTCCCGATGAGGCACATCTGCACCACCTGTGAGGAATCGATACTAGATGTGTCGAAACAATTGTCGAGATTAATAATAAAAGGTCTAGTATATTCCAGCTTCCGTCTTTCATTTACCATGAACACATACACACACAGTGCAATATGAGGGCATGTACCAAGTGTGATAAAAATCAAACATCCAGTCAACATCATTGTGTTTGGATTGATCACTAGTGATGGCGACGTTATGCTTACATTCATCGTCCCACAAGGCCTTAGACTGAATAGAGAGGCGTACAACAAGTTCCTGCAGGAGGTAGTGCCGGAAGACCCTAAATCTGGCAAGAGAATTCTGCACCATGCCACAATAGAGGAAGAACCCAGTCAGACAATTTCTACGACCACACCTCCCTTAAAATTTCTGCGACCACACCTCCCCTAAAATCTGGCCACCAAATTCACCAGACTGCAATCCTCTTGATTATCATGTGTAGAGTGCAGTTTAGCGGGAGACCAACAAAATTCCTTGCAACACCAAAGGTGAACTGAAGGCAAAGATTATGGCAGCATTCATCAACTTAAATAAGGGGACCGTCCAGAAGAGTTGCAGAAGATTCCAAAAAGTTTTCTGAGGCTATGGTTGGAGCCAATTGCGAATTTACTCTTTAGTATTTCAAGATATTCTTATGGAATTTTGCTAAATATATCTTTTAAATTATATCATTTATATATATATATCTTTTAAAATGTCAGTGTTACTTTCATCTTTGCGACAATTTATTCACCGCACCCTGTACATACATACATACAAACATACATATATATACATACATATATACATATATACATACATAATATATATATTATATATAAGTATATATGATATATGTATATATATATATATATATATATATATATATATATATATATATATATATATATATATATATATATATATATATATATATATATATATATATATATATATATATATATATATATATATATATATACGAGGGTGGACCCAAAAGAAACCGGATTTTATTCACTTAGTTGTACATGTTTACGCATGTATCGCTTTGAAAGTATCCTGTTTTAACTGTTCGAAGCAGTCGTGGGACTGTTGCGAATTGATGCCTTTTAACGCCTCGTGATCATTTATCTTCACCTCCTCCACATCAACAAATCGTTTTCCTTTAATGACTTTTTTCTTTCGAAGCAACAGAAAAAAAAGTTGCAGGAAGCAAGATGAGGTGAATAGGAAGTGTGGGTAGGCACTATCAGGCTATTTTGGGCCAAATCTATCTCACACTCAGGGCGCAGGGCGCAGGCGCATTGCCGTGATGAAACCATCATTTTTCACTTTCCCATAAGTCGGGAGTCTCGTTTCACAGCGTCACGCAGATGCTTCAGAACTGCCAAGTAAAATGTCTGGTTAGGAGTTTAGCCAGGAGGAACAAATTCTGTGTGGACAATTTCTCCTGCATCGCTGAAAGATATTAAGATTATCTTGATGTTGGACTTCACATAATGCGCTTTTGGGGGCGTGGTGCCACTGAATGCTTACATTGACTTGATTGCTGCTCCGTTTCCGGGTTGTGGCCGTTACACCAGCTTTCGTCACCAGTGATGACATTCGGAAATATGTTCCGATCAACTTCCGAGTGTTCTTTCCGTTCATGACACGAATTCCGTCGTGACTGCTTTTGATTTTCTATGAGCAGGCGAGACACACCTTCTACTGCAACTCTTTTCATTCGCAATTCCTTGCACAAACGTCGTTGGTAGGAGCTCCAGCGTACACCAGTCGTATAAACAAGTTCACCAAATGTTCGGTGACTGTCTTCCAAAAGTAATTAAGGAATTTTCGTGATATATTCATTCTCGTCCTCCAGAGAAAGTTTTCGGTTAAATTTGGGTAACCCTACGTATGTATATATATATATATATATATATATATGTGTGTGTATTTGCACGAGTGTGCATGTGCGCATTCCAAGCGTCTGCCATAAACCGTCCAAATTTTGTTCTAGCACGATACGATAATAGAAGCAAGTATGTTGACGTTTGAACCAGTAACTAACGTAAGCAAATAGATTTGAGCAAACATACCTTTATAAAAATACTAAATTAACGCAACAAGTCTACCTTCAAAGCCATGACTAATATATGTCAAACTTCTCTTCAAACATTACAGAAAGAGTTGATAAGGGAAATACATTTAAATATCTCGTTCCATCACCTGGGGTTTAAGTATAATACATTCTTATATATTACCTTTTTTCGTCCCAAGCTTTTAGAAAAAATAAAACAGAAACAGACATTAAAAACAGACATAGAGGCGATAACAAATAAAACCCAAACATTTTCAGAAAGCTGTAGCATAAAAAAAGCGTAGTATTTTAACGCATTCTCTCTCTTCTTACTATCTCTTACATTAATTGTCTCTCTTTCATTATTTTGCGCTCTCTTCTTATACATACATACATACATACATACACATATATATATATATATATATATATATATATATATATATATATATATATATATATATATATATATATACATGTAGTGTTTTGGTATAGATGAATATGTATATAGTGAGATTTCTCTTTGTGTTTATATGTAAACCGAGGGTACACACATTCTTACTAGTTACTCTATGAATATCGAATGTATTATCGAAATGATTATCACCCCAGTGGGAGAAAACAGTTTTATTCCAAAAGCGATTTTCGATACAATACATCGGCGACCACCATTACAATAATACAGATAATAGAAAAACTGAACTCTGTAGATTACGAGTGATTTGAAAACGGAATTCCTACTGTGTAGATTTCTTATATAATAGCTGAAAAGTGCTTAAGTGGACCCAAGACATAGAGACACGGTTTACCATTAATACGTTTCTGGTCATTAAAACAATAGATGAACAGGTATTTTAAACATGTTAGAGACTTCTTATCGCTACTGGTGTCCAAAATTCTATGCAGGTATCGCATTATAATTACATTATTCGGACTGAGTTTATCGCACAAGATAGTAGTAGTAGTAGTAGTAGTAGTAGTAGTAGTAGTAGTAGTAGTAGTAGTAGAGGGTGAAGAATTATTAGAAGGGAAGAAGAGAAAAAGAAAGGAGGAGGAGGAGGAGGAAAAGGAAGGAGGAGGAAAATGAAGGAGGAGGAAAAGGAAGGAGGAGGAGGAGGAGAAGAAGAAGAAGAAGAAGAAGAAGAAGTAGTAGAAAACAAGAAGAAGAAGAAGAAGAAGAAGAAGAAGAAGTAGAAAACAAGAAGAAGAAGAAGACGAAGAAGAAGAAGAAGAAGAAAAAAGAAGAAGAAGAAGAAGAAGAAGAAGAAGAAGAGGAAGGGAAGAAGCAGAAGAAGAAGAAGAAGAAGAAGAAGAAGAAGAAGAAGAAGATGAAAAAGAAGAAGATGAAGAAGAAGATGAATAATAAGAAGAAGAAGAAGAAAGAAGAAACAGGTAAACTAGAAGCAGTAGCAGGAGGAAAGGAAGAGAAGATTCAAAGAATAATATAATGTTGCTATCATAGCGGTGGTGATGATGGTAATGATGATGATGATAACGACGACGACGCCAATGATGATTTTGATGATGATGATGATGATGATAACGGTAATGATGAGGATGAGGAAAACTAGGAAGAAGAGAAATAAATAGACAAAGAAGAAAATGAAATAGAAGTGTTAGAAGAAAGAGGAAGAAAAGAAAGACATGTCGAGCCAGGTATCCATTTTTCAATTTTATTACATAGAAAAATTTCCCGAAAATCCTCTCTGCTTGGGATCTTGATTTACAGAATTGTTGATTGAATGCCATTTTCTCCTGTTTTCCATTATCAAAACATTCGTATCCAGCAGAGCAGGTTCATTAAAAGAGTGGGTGTAGACATGCAATACGAAGTTATTTGCGCACACTACACACCCAACCACACAAAACCACACATATGTATGTATATATGTGTGTATCTATGTATGTGAGGACATATGTTTGTACGCGCATATATATATATGTGTATGTATGTTTGTTCGTTCGTGTGTATTCATGTACACACGGGCGTATCCATATATATGTATCTATCTATCTATATATATATATATATATACATATATTTATATAATGTATGTACACATATTCATGCCAATATGTATATCGATATAAACAAACATGTGTTACACGTGTATAACGCTCAGTTGTGTATAATTATCTGTCTATATATCTATCTATCTATCTATTCAAATATATATATATATATATATATATATATATATATATATATATATATGTATATATATATATATATATATATATATATATATATATATATATATATATATATATATATATATATATATATACACATATATATACATATATATACACACACACACACGTACATATATATATATATATATATATATATATATATATATATATATATATATATATATATATATATATATATACAGACAGACATATATAAGTCTATGTAAATATGTTTTCCTGTATGCGTATGTGTGTTTGCGTGTGTGCGTGGGTGCGTGTGTGAGTGGGTGGTTAAATTAGAAAGCACCAAATACAGAGCATTTGTTATCTCATGCTAAGACGCTGAAGCGATGAATGGGAGTAAGAAACGAATCCGAGATTGCAAATGGAAAGTTAAAATCACACGAAAAGTAATGACGTTGACCTTTTACAGCTTACGGTTCTGGCTCCAGTATCTCTGTGTGCTCTTCAGTCAGTCAAGTGTAGAGAACAAGGAATAGGAAAAGAAAATTATTTATAGTAAAAAAGACCTGATGGAATTATTATCCTTTTGGATTGTGTCTTCCAAAGTTCAGATATTCTCTATCATTATTACATACACAACAATTATGTGGAGCGTCTGTTGCATCATACATATAATATAAATATATATGCATATATGTGCATATATATATATATATATATATATATATATATATATATATATATATATATATATATATATATAAAACGAATTAACAAAGGTCTCATTTTAGCTAAAACCCTAACTAACCTGACATCCTTAGAAATAGACGTAATTCTAACTGTCCGGAAGACAATCATCTTCGATATAAAGCTTCGGTGCCGAGCTACCATCAATAATAATGATAATAGTAACAATTTCTTCGATATAACCATAGGCTCCACTGAATCCGCTCAGGTCATGGATCTGCTCAGACTGTACCTCCTCCAGCGATTCTACATGTATATCCCTAACATCAAGCAGTATTTATATAGGGAGGATGCATTGTTAGTTACTATCGACCTATATAGACCCGCGTTACAGAAGACTAGGAAAGAGTCGTAGCTAATTTAGATTTAGCTATCACGTTTGAAAACACAAAACAGACATTTTTCTAGATGTTACTTTAGATTTAACATCTTCGTTATATTCCCCCTGCCATAAACCTCAGATACATTAGCATAAACTCTAATCACCATAAATCTGCCTCTAATAGTGAAATCAAAGGCATATGTATTTGGATATCGGATCTCTCAGCCACGGAGGTTATCTTTAATAGCCACGTTACACACTATTACAAGGCAGTAGCTGCTAACAGCTTCTCTCAGCAAATTAAATTCAAAGCAAATATGAGGCTTAAAAAACACACCTCTAAACTCAGTCCGAGGGTGGGTGGGCATGCTCTACTATTAGGCACACAACCCCCCACCTCCACACACACACACTATAGATATATGAATTAAAACCCCCGCTAGAAATCTAGACGAACGCTCACACCGTCTGCGCCTGCGCCTACTACTACTACTACTACTACTACTACTACTACTACTACTACTACTACTACTACTAATATCCTTTTGAAAGGATATATGACGAAAATGCATCGTCTAAACGATGTGAGGCGCAAACAATAAGACGAAATGCAAGACGCACCACCATAAATAATCACCGAACCAGGAATTCACCCAAAGTTTATGCTTTTAGTTTGATAGGAATGGAAGAGCAATGCATTTAAACGAGCTTCTTCCCATCATGACATTATTAGACCGCACACTTCCTTACAGAGGCGACAAAAATTGTTGCAAATTGGCTATGCATCCTACATATTCGCCGAACTTTCCGCCTACGGATTTCCACCTGTCTCAATCACTTCAAACACTTCTTTGAAAGGGTAGTCATCAATTTCTGAAGAGGATGTAAAATTTCACGTGAAAGATTTTCGCCTGTAAAACAGGAAATTCTTTGAGCAAGGAATAACAAATTTGGCCACAGTATGTCAGAAGATGCTGGCAAAGAACTGCAATTATAATATTGATTGAATAAATAGCGTTATAAAAAAAGAACTGCATCAAATTATCACTGAAAGAACTGAGCAGAATCTTTCGTTAACCCAACAGATGTATATATACATGTGTGTTCATCTCGCTGTCTCGCTTCCTCTTACTATCTCTCTCCCTCACTTTCTCTGACTCAGCATCTATCTATCTATCTATCTATCTATCTATCTATCTATCTATCTATCTATCTATCTATCTATCTATCTATCTATCTATCTACACACACACACAAACATACATATATATATATACACACAAATATAGTACACGCACGTGGGTGCACATACACACCCACACAGTTGTATATGCATATACATATACTTAAAATATATGTCCTTATTTGTTTCTTACTGACATTAGTTTCTCACTAGTAGCCGTTCTTAAACATCTCTTTCAAAAGGTGTTCGTTGATCAAATAACTTCCATTAGCTAATCGGTTTACGTTCTTTTTTTGTATTTCCTTACAATACATGTTTATGCTTACGATTGAAATGAAAACTCGATTTTTTTTTACGCGACGATATTGTATTAAATATATAGGTGCATGAATATTCAAGAAAAATGGAAGGAAAATACAGTACGTATATGCGTATAGGAAATCCATTGGTATTTTTGGTCATGTTCCTAGTTCTTCGTTGAAGTTATCACTGAAGTAATGTAACAAAATAATCGAAGCTCATAAATTACTTATTGCAATTATCCCCAAATATGTGTAATTTGCAACTTTGTATAAAGAAATGTTTCAAGATGTTAGGACATTGGAAAAGATATTACATCATAAAAGTGTAAGACGTCAGCTGAAACGAAGATGCTCTGACCAAATGTTATCAATTGTGGTTCATTTTCCAAAATAGTCCCCTTTGCGGTTAACACACATTTTTCATCAGTTTTGCAGAGCTTAGATCCCATTACCGAAGAAACTTTCATCCTGTTGGTCAAAAAATATCTTCAACTGTATAGTATTCAGCATTGGTGGCGTGGTCCTTTTGCAAATAGTCAATAACACGATGAATTTTGCATCCCCAAAAACTGAGGCATCATCTTCGTTGCAGATGAAACAACATTCTTTGGAGCAGGTGAGGAGGGATGTTTCCACTACACCCATTTTCTGTTTGTATCTCGCACAAAGAGATGAGCCCAACACTTATTCTGGGTTAGGAAACCAGTTGGGTCTGCCTGAAACAGATTTTTCCTGTGATGTGATCAGATGTCAGTAGACATAGCACCCTCCGAACAGAAACTTTTTTATATTTACGATGTTTCACTTTAATGAAAATGCACGGACCAGTCAATCTTATTATATTGAACTACATGGAAAGTAAAACATCACTTTCATCTGATTACAAAGCTCAGACTGATCGACCAATATCACCCGACTTTCTGGGTTTACAAAGTTCTATTGTAGCAATCGTTTTGTTTCTGCTTCATTTTCGTCTATCTACTATAAGAGGAATTTTCTTTTTTAAGCGTGCCCCAGCAAGTAATTTACAGAGAGGAAAATTTAGGTTTGGGTGAAAATTACCGTAATATCTTGATGAGAATTTCACCAACACGATTTGGATTTGTTGTAAAAATAATGAAGATGTATGGTATATTGGTTTCAGATTTTGGCAAAACGCCAGCAGGTTTGAGGGTGGGGATAATTCGATTAAATCGACGTTAGTCGATTGGTAATTACGTTATCGACCTCGAAAAGATGGAAGTCGGTGGAATTTGTAATCAGAGCATAAAGATTGCTAAATATTGTGAACTAACGCTGGCTGGAGTGTATTCCTACTGGTGGGCCATATGCGTGGCAGCAAGATTCAGCCCCTTGCCATACCCCCAGAAAGAGTCAGAACTGGTTGTCGTAGAATTTTTACAATTTCACCAGCCCTAATTTCTGGTCTACCAATTCGCCCGATTGTAATCCCATAGATATTCTATATGAGGAGCGTGGTTTTGAAAGACACCAACCTCTCTGCTTTCAACACCCAAGTCTGTGCTTGTGACCAAGATTGATGAGACGCTGAAAGATAAAAGGAAGACAAAGGGAAGAACTCCTGCACCAGGTTTCGGAGCCGTCTTGAGATCGGATGGAAGCCAGGGGCTGTTACTATAACTAAACTATTTTCTCCTAGTCTTTATCTAGATTATATATATTTTTTTATTTTTGAAATGCTTTTATTTTTGGATGGTATATTATGATTTCTTTTCCTTATATTCAAACTGTCAAACTGAGCTCCAACAACTTGTATATAAGTTCGTTTGAATACGTATATTTTAAAAGCTTTTGTGAGTAAGTGTGACTTATTGTATCGAGCGCTATATTTTCGAATTCATAATTGCAGACATGATGTAAGTAAGATAGTTTTGTGTACGAAATTATAAAAAATACCGCGACATAATGTTAGTGAATATATTTCATTTTCATTTTTGTCGTCTATATAAAGTTCCAGACGTGAAAAAGAAATTATTTGGAATATCAACAAGGGAAGAATTTTGCTTATGCTTATATGTTTCAGTGAATATATTACGATTGTGATTAACTGATGCTTAGCCGTCAATGAACGACTCCAGTGCAAAATAATCTATTGTTACACTTGTGTTGTATTCCATACGAAGCTTATGTATTCATAACTCTTATTGAAGCCACTGGATATTCTATATATATCATCTTTACTTGGGAAGTCTATTGTGCTACATATGAAGGGGAAATAGGAGGAAGGCTTTTACTCAATTACATATTTTGTGATCAGCGCAAACATTCACATTATTTAGCAAAAACTTTCTCCCCAAACCGCTATACCAAAACTAATAAAGAACCAAACTTAATTTTCAAAGTATGCACATATATGTAATTTCGTTGTTAATCATTCGAAATCTACCATTTACATATATTATTTTCTAACACATGCACAAAACTGAATAAAATATATCGAGGGTGAAGTTGCAAAAGAAAAAGAAAATCATTTCTTTGGGGGAAATATCTGTTTGACAATCATTTCTTTGGCATATGTCTGCCAATGAGATAATAATTCACGGGGCGCATCCAGAACAGCGCTAATGCAAACAACAACATGAACATTACTCCCTATTACTGTTGGTGGATTCAAAAACGAATATCTGACTTACAATAGTTGAAACAACGTGAGGTCTCGAAGTCCCCTTATACGAGCGATTCACATGCATTATGAAAACATATGGCTGAAAGAAAAATGTTCTCTCATAACGAATGGCAACAACGATCAGATATTCAAGCTGCAATGTGTCAGAACCTACAAAAACCGATGAAAGCTATATTTTTATTGTATTCTTGCTGTTCTATATGCACCCCATCAAATATTACATCACAGTGGTGCAGGGAAATTAAGTAATGTATAATGCATGAAATTATTTTAAAAAAACTTAACTCTAGTTAAAATTTCTCTACTCTCAGGCTGCCATTTTTGTTTGGTGTTTCCCGATTACATTAAAGTGGTGCATTTGACAATCAGTTTAGCCGTTTGAAGACTGATCCATATAAAATAAACTTGTGATTTTAGAGTACTTAGATATCCTGAAGTACTCGTTTGTAAATGTAAGAGATTTTTTGGATGCAGTTTAACGTGTAACCACAGTAACAAATAAATAATGAGCGTTTAAATGAAACGGAGTAAAGTCCCTTAGTTCAAACAGTTAAAAACCATAACAATTATGATATGTCTTGAAAAGAATAATATATATAAAGATAGTGTTTGCAGATCAGTTGTGATGCTCAGTGGAGATTTTTCAGTGAGTAGCAGCACCCCTTTACAAATATGATAGCAATAGTGACCGAGCATTCTGCATATATATATAGTACACTTAAGCTCGTAGAGGAGCAATAAATGTGTAGGTCAAAATATGTCTCAGGGTTGAAATTTTGGCGTCGATAATATATGTTTGTGTTTTTCATAAATGATCATCATAAAAGTTGTAATTAGTTTAATAATTTTAGTTGTGTACTGTTCGTGATCCGTAAGTATTTCCTGATGAGAAATTGAGTTGTGTGTATTTTAATGATGTATATGATATCGAGGTTCTGTTAGCCGCTTCATTTTTATAGTTCTTTTCCAGTTCATATAACTTTTGTTAATTAATGCCCGCATCAGATTGAGGGACATCAAGCAGCGGACGAATTTTATAATGAATTATCAGGATATCGATCCTTGTGAAATAGGGGCGTGTACCTATATATCTATGCATCGTTGATCATATATATATGCTTCGTCAAAATATATATGTTGCGTAATAATCAAATAATGACAGAGGTAGAAGTACAAGGAATATTTAAGAGACTTATTTTATACGTATTGACATAATATACTAAGATATATGCTAGTATTTGCAGTAGGTACACCAAATATTCGTTGGCATATCAAATATAATCTTGTGGGTGACTGCATATCAACCAACGTGAGCAAATTAAATTAAGCATTTCCTATATTATTAGTTTTGCTACAAATATTTTAAAGACCGATGAAAGAAGAACGGAGATCCGCCATCAATAATACAGTGGCCTGATCTATATTCTCTTCGATTAGATCACTTTATAGCCGACCTAGAAGCCATCATCACATTGTTTTATTTCCATCGCTATCTTCCATTACCTTAGATTATTCTCTTTGATGTAATGCTGCATAAATTCAACTTAGATTCTAATGAAGTTAATACTGCATGCAGAAGCTGAATTTATGCTCCACTGTTCCTTACTTTAATCGAAATATTCGAGTGGTGCTTAAATACTGACCACGTTTCTATTGTATTTGTCGATAACATCATTTAATATAGAGAATTTGGGCTTCTTGTAGGTCTTACTTTAATTACATTTACCGACTCATTTTGTTATCAGTAATCTTCAACTTTAGATGATATGGAGTGACTATTCTAACGCTTCACTAAACTCACCACAATTTCCTTTATTCATCCAGGTAGAGTTGATTGTTCCATTCACTATGAACCACTTTATGGGTCATCGAAGAATAGATTAGAACCTTGCTTTCTTCAATAATTCACAAGATCTGGATATGTGAAATGTGACGAAAGCCTCAAGTAGGACCCCGCTTGATAAATTCGTTGCGATGTAGATGCAATTATGGTAACTGTCATGAGAAGCCGGGTAAGATATGCGTCTTTTTGTAAGGAAGCATCGAGAGGAGAGATAGGTGGAATAATCCTGGACAAATCTATTACCGAGTAAAACCAAAAATGAGATAATATGAATGGCCTCCCTCCTCCTCTTTTTGCAATCCTTCATTGCTGCATAGGCAGAAACATAGGTGAAATCTTGTTGAATATATTATAATTGAATGGTCAAAATCATGATGTCAAATAAGTAACTTTTACTTCGAATTTTCCGTTTTACAATGAATGCTTATGTGAGGAACTGATACAATAAACATGAATGCTACTGTTGTCATCACCAATTTTGTTTTCATCAGTATACACAAAATAATGGTAACCATGAAACACTAAGAATTTGAGCCCTCTACTGAGGAGACTGGAATTTAATTTAATGCTAATCCGGTAGGTATTGTGAACAAGTTACAAGTTTTGACATGTGGATTGTAAAACACTAATATGTTGTGATGATGGAATGTTAGAAATGTTAAACTAATCCAATATCTCACAGATACACCCTTTCGTACTATGAAAACAAAACGAAAAACACATATTTCCTAGAAAACAATTTCAATGTTAACTCTTTTTTACATATCGAGCACTAAATTCAGGTTCAGAGAAAACATATCAGCAAATAATAATAATAATAATAATAATAATAATAATAATAATAATAATAATAATAATAATAATAATAATAATGATAATAATAATAATAATAATGATAATATTGTGAAGTATATTGCCACTTAAGTGTGGCTGACCCCTAGGGGTGGATGTTACTGTTGCTTTTATTGCCACTTAAGTGGCAATAACATCCACCCCTAGGGGTCAGCCACACTTAAGTGGCAATATACTTCACTTTATCGTGCAGTTACTGTTAATACTTCATTTAGAGAATTAACATTGAATGATAATATAGCTCCGGCTAAATAATAGAATGGCCCCGGGCTAAGTAGCAACAGAGACGTACACTAAGAAACCCGCCCCACAAGAGAAGCCAGTCCCACATCAGTGCAATGGAAGGAAAACTTCGTGATACAACCGTGGGAAGCAGTTCTGTTAACACAAAGGAAACATTTGGTAAGATTTGTGTTAAATACAATGTAGTTTCTTTTTTAAATGCGTGATATCTCAATGCGACATACGCATGAGGTCGAAACCAGCACCAGGAACTGTGGAAAAACACACCAAATACACTAATTACACAGTAAGCACGTAAATTGAATAATTACCTATACCTGCAACTGTCCATGCATCCATGTGCACATGCATTCTTCTTTTCCACCATGGATCTATTCTTTTTTTTTCCACTCCCATCATATTTCTTTTCCTTGACATCAACACCCACGTTTTCTGCTACAATAATACTTGCTGCCTTGATCAAATTATTTGTTTCTGTGATGTTGTTTGTTCTGATGCATTTCAGGATTTCATTGACATTTATCGTTTCTTGCTTCGATTTTCACTGATCAACCGTTTTAAGGTCGCAAATAATGTCGCTATTGTTCTCCTGTATTCTTGCCTTTATTCTCTCGTATATTGCATTTTGTTTATCTGTCATGTCACCATTAGTTTTATTGTCTTCTTTCATATCATCTATAAGTCTTTCATCAAGTATGCTACCACTGCCCCTTTCCAGTGCTATGAGATTACTTGTATTAGTAAAAACTCTATTTTCATCGTTATCTTTGCTGCTATTTTTCAATACTTGTTGCTTTTATAGCTTCGAGCTCTACTTCTGTGAACCAAAGATTTCTGTTCTGTGAGTTGAAACAATCCCTTTTCTCCCCAATGATCATACATGCGTTGTCGGCAACCCCTAATTTGAGCACCATCTTCATCTACACGGTTGCTCAGGTAGTAATACTCCATGACCACAGCATTAATTTGCTTGCTCCATCTTCTGGTTATCAATAGGCTGGAGCCGGACCAGAATCTCTGACCCTGCCATGTGCAAATCTGTCACCATCAATGGCTTCAGTTTCATTACCACTGGTATTCACAATCTTTTGTTTTTTCATTGTTACTCATATGAGGTAGCGATTATCAGGTTGCACAGTTAACAGTGTTTTTATCGTGACACCATCACTAGATGTATCATTAATCAGGACATGGGGAGATTCCAACCGCTTCCTTTCATTATAATTATTATTATGATTTTACTATTTGTCATCGTTATATTAATAGACTCAGAGGTTTAGGAGGCCTATGCAGTGCAGGGATGACACCAATTTCCAGCGCTGCTCACATGAACACTATTTGCTCTGGCCTTCCTCAGCGATGTTATTTGTAATTTAAAAGTGATGTAACTACTCTTTCCAGAGAATCCATTGCTCACTTGTAATCATCTTCGGGGAACAGACTCAGCGTATAAAAACTAATATCGTTGCCTTATTTCTGTAGCCACGATAACTGTGTGTTATTATTATTATTATCATTATTATTATTATTATTATTATTATTATTATTATTATTATTATTATTATTATTATTATTATTATTATTATTATTATTATTATTATCAGAGTTGATGATCGAGACGGTGGTTGAAATGACAGAAATGAAAAGGTGGGTATATTTAAAATTCAGCGAATCTCATGAATAAGAGTAGGTTCTACAAAACTTCACTTCTCTTAATCAAGCAACCAATAAAGTACCATTTTATGTTAAACAGACAAGATTGAAGCTTTCCGGTTGTAGATTATGAGGATGGAAATTCAACAAATTAAAAGGAACCCCACCTTAGTTTGCGATCTATATTTTTAGATTATATTTTTCTATAAAACAACTTTCAAGTAGAGGCTCTCTTATTTGTATATTAGAACAATTATTCTATTGTTCTTCTATTCTTTTCCAATTTAACAGCACACTTCCATTCCCGACTATCTCCAATTTTTAGAGGTAGTTTTTTCAGTTACTGAGAAGCTGTAGTATAAGTTGTGTTGTAACTCGGCAGCATTGTGTAGGTACAACCAATTGGTAGAGTCATGGCAATGGCAAACAGATGTTTACATACTGTGTTCAAATCCTTTCATTCCTAGATGGCTTCTAGACTCAATTATTCAGTGCTTTTAACTTCCTTATATGCATTTGAGCCAAGTTTCCTATCTAAGGAAACGTTCTTGTCCGATGCATTTTTACAGGTCTTCCAACAAGTCATGAACATCCTTTCCTAATTCTTCAGTAGTGTATAATACATTTGATTTTCAAAGTGTAAGACAAATAAGTGAATAGTTTTTAACCGTTAAACTTTAACTTGTCCACACACCACAAATAACAGGCTATACCACTCCCTTGCATTTCATACGATATGTCCCTTTCAGGTATTTTTACGATGTAAACCTTGAGGGTCGAACACTGCGGAGAATATTTACTAAAATCCTTTGAAAAATTGATGAGTGAAGCTATTTCATTGCTGGAATGCTGATATGTTGTTTAAAATACCTGTCGAGTTCTATTGTGTGGCTGTTTTCTCTTCCCCACACCTCCAAAAGAACAAAATTTCCGTATATGAATGCATATGCATGCATTCATCTACGTGTGTTTGCATATATACGAGTGTGTGTGTGTTTCTATACAGGTTTATTTATGTATATGTATACATGCATACATATGTGCATATGTGTGGCTGTATATAAGTATATGTATGCTTTTTTTCCACATGCGTGTTCGTGCATAGAGTGTATGTCATTTTGCACGCTTTCACAACAACATGCAATGAAGGTATATATATGTATACACATTCATATAAATGCATATATACTACAATGCATATGTAACTAAAAATATATATATAAACAATCTTATATATATATATACATATACTATTACAATTTCAGATATGAGTATTTTCAAAAATTACCATATCCTCATTAAAACAAGCCTCGTAAAATCTTATTTTATGCAAGGGTATTATGACTTTTATGATTTGGAATATATTGGAAAATTTAAATTACGGTATTAAACACCAACCGTTTGTGTTCGTACGTTAAACTATGTTGTAAGCTAAATTTATGAAATTGCACGAGATAATAGGTGGGTTTGAAAATTCCTACTCGTATAAGAAACGAGGTATATTTTCAATATCAGATATATATTGTAGATAATATTTAGTAAAATAAATCTTTAATAATATACTGTAACCGATATAAATATCCAAACCATTAAGTTTGAATTGATGTAGAGTAATATTATCAAATATCATTTTATTTGGAGCAAGAAATCTAGAAAACAAATTGGTTTCTGATGGAGGATACATATCATTTAGACCAGGGGTTCTCAAATACTTTTTGCTTATGGATCATTTGATTACTATTTTATTCTGGGGGAGCCCCACAGCCATTCAATGATTAAACACTCGTTTTATAGAAATCTCTTTCAAATTTTCTATTTTCTTTTTCACGCATTAACTTCTGTAGGTTGAAACTATGTATATGTTAGCTGTTTCTTGCAATACATACCAATAGATACATCTAAAGCATATTTTTTTCACCGGCCCTTAATATACTATTATAGATCCCCGATTTACAATTTTGTAGCGTGGACCTCCCCAAAATTTTATATGGACCCTTAGAGGCCATGTGGACCCTGGTTGAGAACTACTGATTTAGGCACACTTCAGATTTTGTCTTGCACTGATATACAATGTATGTGCTAGCCTTAAATATGTTAAGGTGAGCTAAAGTTCTTGTTCACATTAAAATATTATACTCCTACATGAGGATAAGAAAAAAGTCGTATGAGTTGGGGTTTAGTATAGATTGTAGGTCAAAACACTAACAATACTTCGGCGTCACGGTTAATAATATTCGTTTTTATGAACGGTAAATATGTATTCAACAAAGGTTTAGATTGATCCGACAGATTAGTGCACACCTAATGTGTGTATATATATATATATATATATATATATATATATATATATATATATATATATATATATATACATACATACACACACACACGCACACACACACACACGCACACACACATATCAAATGTGTTTATATGCCAACAGAACATGGCTGTCCTATAAAGGCCGATGTTATTGTTCTTATAGCCCAGGGAAAACTTATTTTCCAGGTGGCAATTGACACACAGTTCGTAAGGGAGGTCCCATCACTCCCATCTCTAGCTTTACGTGATACACACACACTTGGGTTTCTATGTGGTTAACCGGTCCTCAGTGTGAGATAATCACAGGCTTGTGACAAAAGCTTTATCCACTTGCAAATGGTAACAATATTTTTTGGGCGACTCACATTCGCTGATCTCGTGCAGAGGAAAACAACTTGTTATAAATCTCTGAGTGAGAGATATAAAGTAACAGAACGAAATAGTAATGTTTATATGCATATAAAACGTGGCATTCCTATAAAGGACGATGTTACTGTTGTTATATCCCCAGGAAAACATCTTTTCCAGCTGGCCATCGACACAATTTGAGTCCGTATAGCTTTCGCAAGGGATGTCATCTACATATATATATGTAAATGAAAATATACATACATACATACAGACATATATATATTTATGTATATTTATATTAATATTTAGTAGAAGTGACAGAGTAACACGATGTTCAAGAGTTACGTGCTTTGGTACTTCAACTATTCACCGGTCGAAGGACTGTGAGTTTATATAGTTGTTGATAAATTTCCCTCTAGATGTTTCTAAAACGAATCATAATAAATGTCACGTTATCATTCAGTAAACAAAAGTTATATCGTTCAATAAGCAAATGCATAGACAAATAAATAAGTAAAAAAATAAACAGATAAATTCTGTTTTACTTGTTTGCATCAACGTAGCAATACATACATGTTTGTATCTGTTTACACGACAGGGTTCTTTTAGTTTCCCTTACCAAATCTGTTAGCCACGTATGAAGTTTGATGACCTAATCGATGTCACATATAATCAAGTTGAAACACTTTTTAAAATGCATGCCGTATGTTAAGGGAGCCAGAAAATATAAGTTATACATAACTGAAAATCGTATATACCTTCTTTAAAATGACAATTCTACCACACAGTTAAACTCCAGATTGGAAATTTTCAGCATATGCAAACTTGCAGACAATTTCCCGGATTGAGCACTTTAGTTCAATACCATTGACTCTACACTGTGTAGCCTTATGAATCTACCGTCAAAAGAGACATAAATCTAATTCTCTTTCGCCATTTCTTTTTCGTTTTCCACCCTCCCAGTTTTAGCAAATGCATTCATCTTTATTTTCCTTGTGATCTGTGACTTTCACACGCCATGACATAGGCGTGTTTTATAAATTATCGAAATAACACATAACGTATGAAATTATTAGTAGCTCATAAATATATATACATATATCAATCATTTAAAATACACACACACACACACACACACACACACACACACACACACACACACACACACACACACAAGCATATATATATACTACTTAACGGCCCAAAGAGACACACAAGAGATTATGGTATGATTACAACTATATTCAACTTTACCCATTTTCTTCTCTATGATCTTCTTTATTTATTCTTCACTCTGACGAAGCTCTTTGTTTCAGAACGGTTTGATTACCAAATATGATTAATATTGTTTTACATATTTTGAATATCAATGGCACTACCATACAACTTTGGAAGCAGAAACAGCTGTTAGATGGGATGCAGCCTATTTGTATTGAATTAGTAAATAATAATTGATGTAAATCAAATGTGGTTTGTTAATCAGTACTTCTTCATTTTCTGTTTATATATATATATGTGTAGTCAGTATAGCATAAATCCGAAAGAGAAGCACACTATAATACATAGAGCAATATAGTATTTAGAGAAGGCTAGTGCTGGCCGGTTCATAGTGTTAGCCAGGTCTTCGCTTCCATTTCACGTCTTAGACTTATATACATCTCGTCATATCGTCATATCGTAATGGCTAGTGGCCTATAACCTATTTCAAAAACTAACCTGGTGGGCGTTTCCTCTTCCAATCTGAAGAAAGTTTATAGGTCATAGGCTATTAGGGTGTGACGAGACGTATGTAAAGCTAAACGCTTTACGGACGCAAAACCCCGGATAACCATATTAAGCGTGGGTAACTAACATTCTCCAAATAAACAGACACACAAATATATATATACACACACACACGCACAAAACATACACGCATACACATTCGGTAGTAAATTCGGTAGACGGAAACTGAAAGAGCCTAGTTATGAATTCATACATAAATACTTACACACATGTGTATATATATCTATATTCATATATATATATATATATATATATATACATAAATACTTACACATATGTGTATATATATCTATGTTCATATATATATGTATATATATATATATATATATATATATATATATATATATATATATATATATATATATATATATATATATATATATATATATATATATATATATATGTGTGTGTGTGTGCGTGTGTGTGTGTGTGTGTGTGTGTGTGTATGTGTGTGTGTGTGTGTTTCTGTGTTTGTCTCCCCTACACCATCGCTTGACAGCCGATGTTGATGTTATTACGTCCCAGTAACTTAATGCTCGGCAAAGGAGACCGATTGAATAAGTACTAGGCGTAACAAGAATAAGTCCTGGGGTAAATTACTTCGTCTGAATGCGGCGTTCCATTACGGCCGCTACTAAATGACTGAAACATATATATATATATATATTTGTGTATGTGTGCGTGTATGTGCGTATGTTTGTATGTGTGCGTGTGAGCGTGCGTGTGAGCGTGCGTATATGTGTGTGTATATGCACACATATATATATTTAAATATACGTACAGATACAGGCGTTGCAGTGTGATAAGCTACCTACTTCCCAACCACATGGTTCCAAGTTCAGTTCAACTGCGTGGCACTTTTGGCAAATGTCTTCTACTATAACCTCGGGCCGACCAAAGCCTTGTGAGTGTATTTGTTAGACAAAAAATGAATACATATGCCCGAATAAGAGAAAAATAACATGGAGTACATAGTGGTACATTCATATATTATTTATGGTAAAATCGCATGTCATTTATTCAAGGTCCATGTATTTCATACTCAATCTTTACAAACTCAGATATATTTCATCTAGGAAACAGGAAATAAATTACCTATTAAACAACATTAAAAGCATCACGTGATCTAAAGTAATAAAAAATTAATTACAGCGGTGTAATGCATAAATAAATGAATATGCATAGCTGTAATATGCACACGCACAATACGTACACTCAAACACATAAGCCTATACAGATATATTGTAATTATGTATGTATGTGTGTGCGCGTGTCTAGGTACATATATATATATATATAAAGAGAGAGAGAGAGAGAGAGAGAGAGAGAGAGAGAGAGAGAGAGAGAGAGAGAGACAGAGAGAGAGAGAGATACACAGACATACAGCGAACACACCTGACATACACAAAGAAACAATTATGTATATATATACATATATATATATATATATATATATATATATATATATATATATATATATATATATATATATATATATATATATATATATATATATATATATATATATATATATATATATATATATATATATATATGCGTATATAAATATATCACTAATATCATTTACTGCTTAACGTAGGTTTACATGCATTTGTATATTACTATATAATGCACTGATTTGTTTTCAGTATTCCGAAATAAATTAGAACTGAACTATGATTAAGCTACATTTTTGAAACTTCTTAAACTATAAATTTTCCTTCTATCTAACATATGAAATTTTGAAATCCTATTCAATTTCAGGAAAACTTTCTCATAAATGGGGAAGCATGCTTTTGAATTGCTTATACAGATTCTCATCTATAAATAAATGAACGTTTATCTTTCTGACTCTCTCTTTTTCTCTTGCTCTCTCTCTCTCTCTCTCTCTCTCTCTCTCTCTCTCTCTCTCTCTCTTTCCCTCTCTTTCAGCACACACACATATATATATTGTTATATATTCATATGTAACTATATATATATATATATATATATAGGAAAATGAAAAAAGCCAGAATTCTGAACTGGAAGCATATTTTAATAAAGATTTTTTCTAACCGGTTTTCATTGCGAAGAAGCAAATTATCAAGAAGAAGGAGAATGAAAATGTTTTTTTACAAAGAAGTACAAAATGAAGAAAATGATATATAAAACAATAATATATAAAAATATAAATATACCCATACATTGTATTGTCTTTGAGCTTTTGTAGTTCAATAGTAGTTCATGTATAAATTGGTAGGAAAAATAAGGATGGATGAGAGTTGAGAGTTTTGTTAGGTTTAAAAAACGGGTTAAAAGTTTGTGTTAAGCAGGAAATGTGGTCTCAAAACAGGAAGTATCTCCACCCATAACCCCAAAAACATCGAAGCATTCACCACAATTAAACAAAACCTCCCCTTACTCACCACAGACCCGAAAATGAACAATATCATTAATACACACAAAGTCCTTAAATGTAAAAGGCAACACAAATCTTTGAAAACAGTATTAACCAATTCCAAACTACATACACCACTTCCACCCCCATCAGTTAAAAAATGTGCACGCCCTAATTGTGGCATCTGCCCCTACCTACTTGAAGGCTCTGAATTTACCTTCAAACGAGGAACAAAGTTTAAAATTAAAACCAATTTCTCTTGTTCCTCGGGTAACCTCATTTATGTCCTTACTTGCGCAGGTTGCCAAAACTTCTATATCGGACAGACGAGCCTCCCATTACGTAGAAGAGTAGCTGTCCATAAGGAACAAATAAACCTCCCTCAATACCGCTAAATTCCACTCAGTGGCCACATAGACTCTTGCGCCAGAAACAAAAACCCTAAATTCATTATATTTCCTTTCTATCAATGTAAAGACAGAATCTCCACACAAGAAAGAATCAACAAGGAGAATCTTTTCATAGAGAAATTCCAACCATTTCTTAACACACACACCCCTCAGTGACCTTATTTCTCTATGAACAGACACAAACTTCCTGTTGAAATAAAGAAAAAAAGAGTTCATAACTCCAACTTAAAACACTTGTCTCCCCTTACACACAATTCCTGTTTTGACACCACATTTCCTGCTTAACACAAACTTTTAACCCTTTTTTTAACCCTTTTAACCTAACAAAACTCTCAACTCTCATGCATCCTTATTTTTCCTACCAATTTATACATGAACTACTATTGAACTACAAAAGGACAAAGACAATATAATGTATGGGTATATTTATTTTTTTAATATTTTTTTATATATTATTTTTTTTTTATATATTATTGTTTTTTTATATATTATTGTTTTATATATTATTTTCTTCATTTTGTACTTCTTTGTAAAAAAACATTTTCATTCTCCTTCTTGATAATTTGCTTCTTCGCAATGAAAACCGGTTAGAAAAAATCTTTATTAAAATATGCTTCCAGTTCAGCATTCCGGCTTTTTTTCATTTTCCTATTATTTCTCCACGTGCGGTTAACACAACCCCACTATTTACTGACTTATATATATATATATATATATATATATATATATATATATATATATATATATATATATATATATATATATATATATATATATATATATATGTATATATATATATATATATATATATATATACACGTTATACATATGTATATACCTACACACACACACACACACACACACACACATACACATATTATATTTATTATCGAACGATGAAATAAATGCTCAACATCGCATTGGTGGATATGTAATTTATTTGTGAATTAGAACTACCATTTGTTTTATGTTAAGAAAAGTAGAAAATTATCCTAGTGTCTTAACTTTTCAAGCCGATAACCTCGAGAAAGGTGTTCGCCTCCATTTTAGAAAACAGTCTTGCTTCGTCCACCGGATTTCTCGTAAATTTGCGTAAATTAAACAATGAATGAACGAATCGATGGACGTTACTCTTGAGTGGCATCTTTTGGATGTTTCTTTCCCTTGGATTTGTGTTTTGGGTAATTTTTTTTTCGCGTTGATTTATTTGCCTTAATTTTCATTATTTTTGTTTTGGGCATGGTTTCCTCGCACTTGTACGTTTAGATATTTCATCATTGGGGCTTATTTCTTTTTTGTGCGAAGTTTGTGTGCTATTTGTGTTTACGTTTAGGAAAGACGCTATCCTGGTGTGGTCACCCTAGTTTATAGGGGTTCTTCTTTGGAATATTTGAGAGTAAAATGTTGCTTGTGCATGCAGGGAGAGAAGCTTTCATCTCTAATGTTAGGAAGATATCTGTTGATTTTATAATGTCTAGTTTTTCAGTAATACAGAGTTCACATTTGGTACCCAGACCACTGAATTTTTTGGCTTTAGCAATAAGTTTCCATTCTATCTGAACTTTGCATATTCTACCTTCATTCAATGTCCAGATTATATTTGATAGGGTTGTTTTTTTTTTTTATTTTGCCTTAATCCACAAATAGGTGTATATATATATATATATATATATATATATATATATATATATATATGTGTGTGTGTGTGTGTGTGTGTGTGTGTGTGTGTGTGTGTGTGTGTGTGTGTGCGTGTGTATACATATATACTTAGATACATAAGTTTCTGTGTAGTAATAAACTTTCTTCCCAACCATATTGTTCCCGGTTCTGTCCCCTGCGTGGCACCTATATATACGTTAGTGTGTTTGCGTTTCTGTTGTGTCAGTCCACTCATCATCGTTCGACAACCGTTGGTGTTGTGTTTACGCCCTCGTATGTTAGCGATTCGCCAGAAATGATCGACAGAACGAATACCAGACTGAAGAAACAAGTTGTGAGCTCGATTTTTCCCAGTAAAAGACCCTTCACAGCGGTGCTCCAGCATGGAAAAATCTATTGGTGGTTATAGCATAGAATTGTTTGGAATTATCACTTGTTTTCGCACCGACCATTGCCCCTGGACCCTTGCGCCCAATATATCTGAACAGTCCTCAAACACCAGAGGCTATAACCACCAATATATCTTCCTATGATGAAGCACCGTTTTGAAGGGTCTCTTAGTCGAACAAATCGACGCTACCACTCATATATATATATATACATATATATATATATATATATATATATATATATGTGTGTGTGTGTGTGTGTGTGTGTGTGTGTGTGTGTGTGTGTGTGTGTGTGTTTGTGTGTCCCCGTAACTTAGTGGCTCGGAAAAATAGACCGATAGAACAAGTACTAGGGTTAAACAAATAATATGTCCTGGTGTTGACTCATTCAACCAAAACCTTTGAAGGTGGTACTCTAGTTTCGTCACAGTGAGATGAACGAAAGAAGTAAAAGAATATATATATATATATATACCGGCGATTTTATTTACTCTTTACTGGACTAGAAAACTCTTTTAAGTTTTTAGTTCCTACATACAGAATTAGACTCATTACAATATAGAATTGAAATGTGTAAGGAAGAAAACATTATCATTTTATAGCAGGATGTATTGAAAATATTAGTGACTAAAACAGACAATTTCAATGTGTAAATTTAAGAAATAACACGTGTGCAATGTTATACAACGTCATTATACTTCAAGAATAATAGAAGCGTACAGCTAACTTATTCTTACTATTGCAAAGTTTCAAGATTATAGGATTTTTAACTATTAACGAGTACAAAATGATCCCTTTTTACTTCATTATTTCAGAGTGTTAGGGCTACTTTGAGTTAAATAATTGGTCTGTTTATTATGTAAACTTTGAAATTTGATGTTAAATTGAAATCACGGTTACTTATTGTGAATATGTAATCAATAATGGCTCTGCATCTCCATTTCTGCGTACACTAAACTTTTACTGTTGTACAAAAATATTTCCTAATACCAATTGAAATATTCAATTTGAATATCTAATTATTATCAAATCATGACTTGAATGAAACTATATTTCTTCAGTAATTATGTTTTTAATAGTTCTACAAATGATTTTTTTTGAAAATAATATTAATGATTATTGTATCGTGTTTTCTTTTAAATATTTGAGAGAGCTTTTAATAGTTCTGAATTCTGTTTAAGTCGTCTGTAACATATAATTTAGTTAAATAAAATATCTTGAATACAACACATCAATTTTAAATGTATATTTTAATTTAAATATGGATATCTGTCTCTGTCGATGTCCGAATTTCTTTGTCACGCTATGATTAATCTCTCTATTTTTGTATCGGAATCAGTCTGATGGATATTTTTTTATTTGAAGTTCACTAGATCCAGATTCATAGAAGTAATATAGAGAATTTCGAAATACTATGGTACGCGGTTATATTAGAGTGGAATATAAAATAATGTTTAGACCAGTGTTGATGCTTGCATGCTTTAGTTTCCATAGTAGATGACTATTCCAATAAAATATTAAAATAATTTTTTTCCCCAATACCGATTTAGTTTATTAAATTTCCTTGAGAGGAAATCTTTCCACATGATGCCATCATATTTTAACATTTGTCATCCATTGAAAGATGTCTACAAGTGGCTTAAGGTCAGGTATCATCATTCGTATATTGCTAATGTTATCTATTTATACCTGTTTCGAGCGATGAAGTTTCCTACATTGCATCGGTTTTTGTTTCAGAATTTCACTGTCATTGAACTTTATATATATATATATATATATATATATATATATATATGTATATATATATATATATATATATATATATATATATATATATATATATATATATATATATATATATATATATATATATATATATATATATATATATATATATATATATATATATATATATATATATATATATATATGTGTGTGTGTGTGTATATATATATGTATAAATATTATATATATATATATGTATGTATACACACTCACACACACATACACACACACACATATATATACACTCTGCAATTGAGTAATCTCTTATATAAGAGCATATATCTGCTTCCATATATCATTTGCAAAGAGAAACACAAATGGCTAAAACAAAACCAAAAGAAATTTATTGATAAATACAGAATATTTTTGTTCCCTCTGTTAACATATTTGAAGAGAAAGATCGGGAACTACCAACCACTTACATAAATAAATTACAGGTAACTAATATAGATGCCAAACAAAAGAATAAAATATATAAACTAGTAATTCCATTTCTTGTGTTCATTAATTGCTACTGTGTCCTTTAATATAGAACGGTAAACAACACAACTTACTACAATTCTGTCGTAAACGATATAGTTTTAATCTGTGTTGTAGCGTGGAAATGTATAGACTGTAGTAAAAAAAATACGTACAAATACATCTAAATCTAAATAACACATTATCATATTATGGGGCGCATGAAGGCAGTGAGCTGACAGAATCGTTAGCACGCCAGGCAAAATCCTTAGCAGCATTTCATCCGTCTTCTTGTTCTGAGTTTAAATTCTGCCGAGGTCGACTTTGTTTTTCATCGTTTCGGGGTCGATAAAATAAGTACCAGTTTAGTTCTGGTATCGTTGTAATCGATTTGCTCTTCCCCAAAATTGCTGGCCTTGTGCCAAAACTTCAAATCAATATTATGAGATGCATGAGTTTCGCGTACATTTTAAAAGGGCTTGTTAGTCTCATGTGATACGGCAAAAATTAACTTGTGAGGCTGGACAAGAAGCAGCTGCCACATATTCCTATTGAAAAAATATAGTTTGGTTTCTAGTTTAAACATGACCATACTCCGCACCAATTGCCTTTGTTCTATGATTATGGGTCATTCACTCCTGGTTGATATTCTGGATAATACCAAAGCAATCACTTCTGTGAGAGGAAAGAGAGATAAGCGAATTATTACCAGACGCTAATCATGAACACCAAGCGACGAGAAGCAGGAATGATCAACATAGAAGGGAGAAAATTATATCTATATCTTGGGAGCCTAAATACAGTGAGCAACAGCAATACGCTAACCCAGGGAAGATTGAGGTTTATACATGATTGATGAAACTGATGACAAAGGCATTAACATAGAATTGAAACAACATCGAAAAATTTTCTCGCAGTTCGTTTACCTCAAATAATGTGTAATTGAAACATATGTTCAATATATTTTGGCAATGAAGCTGGAGGTTTGTGCTTAGATAAAGAATCAATATTACATCGATCTTAATTTTATGACAAAATCAAGGCAAGCAAAAATATAAATATGCATATGAAAAAAATGATAGTGAGGTTTGCAAAATTTACTGCAGTCAATACGACAATATTGTATTACATTTGTATCTCAGCAGAGTCATTAAATCTCTAATTGAAAATGTGAACGAAAATGTTCCTGGTAACTTACATATTTAAGTGATAGAAATTATAGCCTGTCTCAGCAAAGCTGTGAATGAAATTAGAACCCTAATGGATGTGATACTGTTTTTAGACTCTAGATTACAAATTGAATATTTTCAAAATTGTTATTTAAATAAAAGAACAAATATATATATATGTGTGTGTGTGTATGTGTGTGTGTGTGTCTGTGTGAATGCACCAGTGTATATAATATGAATGTTCAGACACACATACATTTGTATACATACATACATACATACATACATACATACATACATACATATATATATATATATATATATATATATATATATATATATATATATATATATATATATATATATATATATATATATATATATATATGTATGTATATTTATTTATATATGCGTGTGTGTATGGGTGTATTTTTTATTATTTGTATTAGGAATAATCCATTTTAGTGCATTAAGCAAAAACAATGTTTTCTAATACAGTTTTGGGAATATCATAAGGGAAATGAGCAATAATAATCTTAGTCCATTACGAGATGACGTTTGTGCAGAGCGACATACACCATAAAAGAATAAGGTTATATATATATATATATATATATATATATATATATATATATATATATATATACACATACAGCTATTCATATACACATACACAAATATGATACATGATCACAGAAACACACACATACACTAACACATGCACACACACACACACACACACACGCACATATGAAGAATTCTCCCAATCATTTTAAATCTAAATATTCATCAACTCGCATTGTTCAATATGTTTAGATTTGTAATAGATTATATACCGTCGAATACTAGAAGTTCTGTAGACAAAGATTCGTGCATTGAAATCGCACTTGCAACAAATTACTCACTTTCTTAAATTAGCAATCTGTAATGAAAACAGGACAATCCATAAATTTTATAAAGGTGCCAACTGCTTCGGGAAGATGAATTCTATGAAATCCTCAAAATAATCAAAATATAAAATCAAATCGTGTATATAAATATGTGTAGTGAATTGTGAATTAACAGGAAGTTTATCTTTTGTCCATAGCTAAATCTACATACAATCTGAGTTTGAATTCAGGCAAGAAGTATAATAGTATTGATGATAATTCTCTCGCGACAAAAACAGATGTGCAATATTATGCATTAACAAATGAGCAATTCGGTTTTCAAAAATGGTAAAAGTTAATATTTATATAATCTTTTCTGCTATAGGCACAAAACCTGAAATGTTGTGGTAAGGAGAAAGATGCTCACGTCGATCCCACTAGTTGAATACTGCTTTATTTTTTCCATCTCCAAATGAAGAAAGGCCAATTCAAAGTCGGCAGAACTTGAAAACAGTGTTAAAATGGACAAAATACCGCTAAGCATTTTGCCTGGCGTTTTAACGATTTTGTCAGCTCATCACCTAAGGTAATATTCATATAATAAATGTAAAAAGTGGAAGTGTTAGTGACCGCTTATTAAGAAGATAAACTGATAAATGTACTGCATAATTAGAGGATGCAGCTCCAAACATATTACGTTCATGCTGCCCTCATTAAAACAACAGTAAGTTGAAGGTGGCCGTATCCAATTCAGTGAGATATACTCATCTAATACTAAATTGTACATTTACAGCACGATTTAGTTTCAGCACTTAAATATACTCCTCCCTGTCGCATTTTCTAGAATCAGACTATGTGTAGCTCAAATCAGTTGTTCCGTTCTATATAAGGTCCCGTGCTTTTAGTGAATCCTCATTTGATATTTTAAGATATATTGAATTATTTTGTGATCAAATGAAGCCACAAACATTAATATTTTGTTTACCGATATGATGACACTTCTGATTTCTCATAAATAATGGCTCCTACTTCCCACAATCCATTCCAATGATCACATACAAGCGATTTTAAATGAGCAACTCATTTTTTCTTTCCTGTAAATAACATAGCGAATGCATGGTTATATTTATAAAAAGGGAAAAGTGTTTATCACTTAAACAGCCCAAGTTTTAGAATATCTTCGATTCAATCATTGCAGTATCGAATTGTATTTCTGAGGTTTTTTTTCCTTTTAGTTATGAATGTTGGGTTTGATATTTACTTATTCCTATATTCTTACCAGTTTTCTTCTAATGCATTGTTATGGTAAAGGCTGCCTGTCAAAGTTAATTTTACAAGAACGCAGAGTTGTTGAGCAGGCGTTGAATAGTTAAGGTGGATGGCACGAAATTGTGCAGTCTTTAGGCTTTCCAAGTATTAAAAGAATGGCATTTGCCTTATTTACTACAAGGATAATTAAATCGAAAGAACTAAATGTGTCATACCAACTTTCATCGTTGTGTCTAATAACTACTGTTGTGGCTGTACTACATGCGATTACAGCAGTGACTGCATGTATATTCTCCTTCATCTTATTGTGTATCTTGACGCTTTTTCGGCTCTAACATTTTATGCGTTTCTGACATATGTTATACAAATAATGACTGATTCAATCATTAAAGGTGTAATTTTCATGAAATAAAGTTAGGTTGATCAGTAGATTGTGTATATTAGCGCCATTTTTTATTGCGGGTATATACGGTATATATCTCTAGATATTTTGACACTAAGTCTTACAATAAGTTTCAAGAATCTCAACGACGGTTTATTTCAACATATAAATGCAATGTTAAGGTACCCACACATATAGTCATCAGTATATGTGGGGATGCATGGCCCAGTGTCCGCATCCCCACATGCTATATAACACTTCCTTAAACCTCTTTGACTTTAAGGTCACTAATATGCTACATCCTCTTCCTAGAACTCCGTTTCTGTCTTTTTAATATTTGTAAACGAGGGGATCGCTAACCAGAAACGAAACCATATCTGGAGACACAATCTAAAACAAGCCAACCATTATAAAATCCTTTTATTTTCCATAATTGCAAAGAAGAATCAGATTATATCGCATATTCAATGTCCGATTCCAGAATGTATGTGGTGCATTATTTCATCGAATGAAGCTCCTCATCTACGTCTGCTCCTACCTACAAGGCTTTAAAAAAGTTTGGAAATTGGTAGACTGTATATACATGTTAGCGAATATATCGGCCTCTTATACACTTAGTTAAAACGCTGCGATTATAACAAGCATGCTCGTTTGATAGTGCGGGCAATGATTGTAAATATCATTATATTACACGTACTGAATTCTGTCATAAAAGTATCGTTATCTTAGTTGTTATATCTGTATTAATAATTGTAATATGAGATATATTTGGTCATATTCTTATCTTACGATTTAATTATTTTGTCAAATATTACTGAGAGTCGTTTTCAGGCTATTTGATAAAATGTATATAATCCTTAGTAATGATTTTTATATTTCATCAATTACAAATTGTATTCTTAAAAGATTTTTTCTATCATTTTTAAAGAGTGTGTATATATATATATATATATATATATATATATATATATATATATATATATATATATATATATATAGGTATAAGTATATATGCACTTTTCTCGTCTACGTTTTGTTTGCAATGTCCTGTACCCAGATATGCACCTATACATACCTGTACGTATATATGCATATATTCATTTACTATTTGTTTTTACATGACTTGAACGCAGCGTCTCCAATTGTAAGTAGTTTTCGTAAACTTATATCTTCCGACGCTACTCTATCTCTTTCTCTTTCTCTTTCTCTATCTTTTTCCCCCTCTCGTTCTTCCTCTTTACTACTACGTATCTCGCTTTACCCCTCTCGTTCTTCCTCTGTTACTACTACGTATCTCTTTTTCCCCCTCGTACTTCCTCTTTCTCTTTTCCTCTCGTTGATCACCTATTCTTCTACTTCCTCCCTTTGTTTCTCCCTCTACCACTCTTTCTCTTGACCTTACACCGGCATGGTCACATGCTTCCGGACAATAATCCTTTCCTTCCTTGGCTATCGCCGAGCAAACACGCGAACTCACTTCGTCCCTACTTTCAAGTTCGTGCCTCACAGCGTTCATACACACATACTTTTTCTCGTCTGGCCGTAAAGCCTTTTCTGTTTGTTTTCCTGTCTTGTTTTTTGTCCGCCACTACATTCCTCCATGGCAAGATTTAATTTGCGTATACAAATTTAATCTGCGGTCCATGGGATGAGCCGTTTTAACGATGCGTCCTGCCCAAACTCTTCGAAACGCCGGTGTTAAAACGTGGGTAGCTGATGAAGTAGAATGTTTTCTATGTGGCTTGTGTGTTTTCTCGTCTACGTTTTGTTTGCAATGTCCTGTACCCAGATATGCACCTATACATACAGGTGGATGTCGGTATGCACATACCTGTACGTATATATGCATATACTCATTTACTACTTGTTTTTATATAATATATATATATATATATATATATATAAATATATATATATATATATATATATATATATATATATATATAGATATATATATATATATATATATATATATATATATATATATATATATATATATATATATATATATATATATATATATGTACATATATGTATATCATTCGTTATATGTTTACGCATTTTTCACTCGTTGTAATGTCCTGAACTTATTGTGTATTTCTTATTTATTCATAATCGAAAGCCACGCAGCCTTGTCCACAGTAATTTCTTACATTTACACACACACACACACACACACACACACACACACACACACACAAACACACACACACACACACACACACATACACACACACACACACACACACACACACACACATATATATATATATATATATATATATACTGTAATCACGAACCCGAGTACACGAATTCTGTTTCTGAAACTTAAACACAAAATGATATAGATGTGAATTTTAATTGTTAGAGGATGTGTATAGAATCGGTGTCAAATAATTTTTAAGTGGAAATGCTATTTCGAACGCTTAATTGAAGAACCGGAAAAATTATTATATCTATTAAATATTCATTTGGGTATAAATCTAAATCTTTAATCTGAAATCGATCGGTCTAATAAAAATAATTGTATTCTGGACATTATTATATGACTATATGAAAATGTATTTTTTATATTATTTATTATGAAAACATTGCCTTTTGAAATGAAACCAGTCAAAATAGAAAAAAAGAAAGAAAGAAGGAACCTGTTTCGTCTTTGCAATTATGGGAAATTAAACGATTTTATAATGGCTGGCTTGTTTTACATTGTGTCTCCAAATACGGTTTCGTTTCTGGTTTGCGATCCTCCCGTGTACAAATATTATAAAGACAGAAAATCAGTTCTAGTAAGAGAAGGTAGCATATTAGTGACCTTAAAGTCAAAGAGGTTTAAGGAAGCGTTATATCGCATGATTATTTCCGTTTGAACAACATGAAAATCGATAAAAACCGTGTTAAACAACTTGGCGGTAATCAATTCTTTTAGAATCCACGCACACAGAGAAAAAAAACCCATAATAAATAAAATTAAGAGATTAGAAGGAGACGTTAGCCATTTTAATGAATGGTTCAATGAATATTTTAATTGTTTGAAAGTAGTTCTAAAGCTTTTCAATAAAGGGCTACGTTCTTGTTGGATGCTTCCAACGACTCACTTTGGGGTTGAATTAAAAGACGAAAGTAATGCAAGTCTCTGTGGAGACTTCACTGTAAAACTAACATTTGCGAGAAATTTTCTTTTGACCCAAGTGTAATTTTTTCCAATGTGTAGAAATAATCGATTAAGGCACTACAGAGAGTTGTTAGTTAGGAAACCTCATCAGTCAGTCTCGAGTAATTCACAGAAGCCTTTAAAATATTTAATTTTCTTTCTAAATATCTCGCCAGACAAACGATGCAAAAAATAGGTTTTGTGCTGAGTGAACAAATTTAACGATGACATGCTTAAAACTGATATTAACAATCAGGAAAACCACTATAATAATTAGTAGAAATATCGAAACTGCTGCAGTATAACTGAAAGTAATTAGATGCTTCTAGTAGCACACGAAATACCAGCTACAAAGGTTTTGGCCATAGAGGATATTTACATATTAAACACGCTAATACCTTGCATAACACTTCAAGAAAAAATTGTAGTTATGTGTGGTAATTTATGAATTGTATAGCAGCGAAAGTGTTTTCATTATATAATTTTATAATTGTTTTGGATTTGGTATTCAAAAAGTTAAATGTTTAGAATATTAAATTTCTATAAAGCGAAATAGCAAATAACATTTCGCTTGTCATAATGCCCAGAGGCAAGATAGGTTTTAAAAGATTAAGCAAATGCTACGAATAGAGAAGCCGAAGTACATTATGTTAAAAGGTGAATAATTGATCTCTAAGAATAACATCGAGTTGTTTTATACGTAGTAATAACAAAAATGTATAAAACAATGTTACTCTGAGACTATATTAAAATCAGTAGAGCACCAAATAAAACGCTTGCCAGCACTTTACAATCTATTTTTCGTGCTAATCCTGCCAACTTCGTTTTGGCGTTTTGTCATTCTGGGGTCGTTGATGTAAATTAAAAGTTAACTGCTGATCGGATTTAATCGATTTCGGACATGATCGCGAAATTCTGGTTTTGTTTTTGGGCTACAAATTTATTAGATGTGTGGCAAATGATGAGCAAAGTCGGACAAAATACCTTGTGACATTTGTTCCGGCTGCTTCCATTCTAAGTACAAATCCGGTCGGTGACAACTTTGCCTTTCAAACCTCCGAAACATTTCCCATAATATTGCAAGGGGTTGCCTCCCCTTACTGGACATTTGTTTAGAAAGGGACGAATTTAACGAGTCATTTAACGACAAATTTAAATATGGACGAAACCTAGAAATGTGGTATTGATCTCCTATTCTTGACTTTTGTTTGATTTTTGTTTGTTCTCAAATGTATTCCCTGAAGACGTGTAAGGCAACTTATATGTCTGACTTAAATTTGACAGTCAAATATAGCTTTATACAGAAATGTTGACATAGGAATAAATTACAATAATAATGGATATTACCGTCAAATCTCTCTCTTAAATTTAAATTTAAAACTTTGGATATATATATGTATATATATATATATATATATATATATATATATATATATATATATATATATATATATATATATATATATATATATGTATGTATGTATGTATGTATAAATATATAGTTATTTTTGTATGTATAATGTGTATCTATATATAAAAATAAGGAGGAAACAATGAAAATTTTTTTAACGCACATTTATTGATTCCTTACAATGGTTTCTCTACCAACTCTAAATAGAGAGATAATAAAAGAAAATAGAGAGATAATAAAAGAAAATAGAGAGATAATAAATTAATATTTACTTGTCTAAAAATTGACAAACATCTCTTACAGCTGTTTCAATTCAAGACCTTCAGAATATTAATTAATGAAAGTCGAATCTCGTCAGATGTAGTTATAGATAGGTGTTCAATTCCTGCATATTGATTAAACGGCTGCAAACCGTTAACTGATGCGCATAAAGAACATAGTATAAAAAATGGCATAGACCTTATTATTACGTTTATAAGCATATATTTACTTCCTTTTAATTCTTATTTATTTATATATTTTTGTTAAATACTGTATCAGCTTACAAGAGCCTCTTAACATATTTACATCCCGTATCTTACCAAGGGAACGCTGCATATCTGAAATTTTATATTTGTGTCCAATAGTTCCTTAAGAGATAGATTAATTTTATTAGTCTATCTCGTTACTATTTTTTTTTTAAAGGTGAAAGGCTATAATTTGTAAGTCCTTATTTATTTATTTTTACTCTATCTTTACTTTTTACTCTATCTACTTTATTATTATTCTTGATTTTATTAAAAACATTTTATGTACACAAGCATTAAGTTAATATATCCTATATCCTTTTCACCCTTTCGATATTTACAATAAGTAATATATTGCCTGGAATAACATCCACCTTAATTAAATATTAATAATGACTATACATACTTGAATTAAACTCTGCATACTAATTTTCTATTGCTTTAATATGGATGGACATAATATCGCAGTATATGACAGTTATACCATTATATCTACTTGATCTTTGTTTTTACTAAACACCCTGTATGAATATGTAGCGACACAAGTAAGTTATAAATAAACTTTATTGGCGGTAATATGACGTAATGGTCACGTTTGCCCGAACAAGTATAATTCTTAGTTTCCCATTGGTTAAAATTAGTGCCCATATTTGAATTCTAAACTTTTGTCAACGAGAAATCTTTCACGAAATTCGCTTCTTAGAATTCAAGTATGGGCAGTTATAAAAAGCCTGGTTTTGGGAAATAAATCAGGGTTCGTTGGTTGTCATTCATTTCTACGAACTCACTCCTTTGAGATGTTGACTATTCTTATGCCATCTCTATATCTAATTCCAAGAAAACTCTTTTGTATTGTTGCGAAAAACTCTGGTAGCTTAGTATGAAAAAAATAGCTAATATAAATGTTATGTCGTAATCCTCTACGACAGTTTTTCTTTTCACTTATATATGTACTGTAAATATTAAGTGAAAGTAAATAAACTGATTTAGTAAATACTGTCTCTACATTTTCTTCAACCTGTTAATAAAATTTATTTCTGCAACTATAAAACTGTTATTATAGCGGCGGTGAAAAAGAACACGAACTTATTTATCTTCAATATACATATACGTTTCAACATGTACTTTTCAGCGTCTTGGTGTATATAATTCATCACGGCGTTTATACAACATGAGTTAAGATTTATATATAGTGATAATATTATAATTAAGTTATAAGTGACGGGTTTATCACTATAGATTCCTACTCAAGAAACACAATATATTTATTATGTATTCCAAGTCGAAACGATATAAATAAAATAATCTCAGACCGTTATAAACTAGATAAAACACCTTTATAAAAGTGGTAACTCATCGTTATAAAAAGTATATTGATCTATTCTTACTTTGCAACTCCGTTATACACTACTTTCCCCCCTCTTTCTAAGGTCTATACCATGTTTTATACTATGCTCTTTATGCATAAATTTTATCAGTTAACCGTTTGCAGACTTTTATTCAACATGCAGGAATTGAACACCTAGTTTGTATATCTTAAACTACTTCTGACGTCATTCGACTTTGAAATAATTTTAAATTTTATTAATTATTTTCTGAAGGTCTTGAAGTGAAACAGGTATATGAGATGTTTGCCAATTGTTTAATTAATAACTAATAGTTTATTAATTATCTCTATTTTCTTCTCTTATTGTAATAAATAAATATATTTAAACCAGGTTTTATATAGTTAACTTACAGCTGAATATTAACTGTGACATTCAGCATTCTTTGTATAGGTAAGTAACCAGTAATTTCATAAGATTTTCCTGTACCTTATATATATATATATATATATATATATATATATATAGTTCAAAAAAACAATAACAAAAAAACACAAAAAAGTGAGGACGTGATATGGATAGTATTATTGGACGCTCAGGAAAGGAAAGAGAGAGTGTATGACGTTTCGGGCGTAGCCCTTCGTCGGAAAGATGGAAAGATCGGAGAATGGAAGAACGGAGAAAGAGGAAAATGGTACCGATGCCCACGAGGTTACATTATATAACCGATCGCTAGCCACTAAAGCTTTTTCAATTCCCTCTCTCTTTATTATTTTTTTTTTCGTGTTCCTTTCTGTTGAAGAGGGTAAGCTCAAAACGCAAAACACTTTCTCACCTTCGCAAGCGTTAAACTAATATACCTGTCTTTTGTTTACACACCTGTCTTCATCTTTTTTCTTTTGCTTTGTAAATTCCAACTATATATGTATATGTATATATATATATATATATATATATATATATATATATATATATATATATATATATATATATATATATACGTGTGTGTGTGTGTGTGTGTGTGTGTGTGTGTGTGTATACATATATACGACGGGCATTCAGTTTCTGTCTACCAAATCCACTCACAAGTCCTCCGTCGGCCTGAGCTATAGTAGCATAAGACACTTGCCCAATGTCTCTCTGTGTGTCTCTGACTGTCTGTCTTTATATTTCTCTCTCTCTCTCAATATATATATATATATATATATATATATATATATATATATATATATATATATATATATATATATATATATATATATATATATATATAATAGAGTTATTAATATTTCTAAGTCTCTCTAAAGGAGACTACGGCAGCGGTACTGGAAATTAATAGTTATCGCCAAGCCAACATGGCAGTCCCAAAATTAGGACGAAAGCTGCCGTGAATTAGCTCCAAGAAGCCATCGCCTCTAGCTAGCTATGTGACACACGAAACCTGTGTCCTTTATAACCTTCGAACAGGGGAGGTCAGCAGTTTCCCCTTGCTGGTTTGGCATCTGCAGACTAGTTTCAGGGTGTTGCCCCTTGTCAATGCAGAGCAGCCAAGCTCCAGCCAGGCAGCGCTACTGACTGTCTGTTCGAAGGTTATTTATCTAATTTCAGTGGAATCTATCCACTGGATTTCAGAAATAGAGTTATTAATATTTCAAAGTCTCTCTAAAGGAGACTACGGCAGCGGTACTGGAAATTAATAGTTATCGCCAAGCCAACATGGCAGTCCCAAAATTAGGATGAAAGCTGCCGTGAATTAGCTCCAATATATACACATATATTTATGTATATACATGCGTGTGTATATAGATTAAATGTCAGTTTGTGAAAGGCGATTGTACACATATCTTTTAAGTACACTAGAAGAATCTATTTTCGTGACTTTCTTCTCTAATATTACATAATACATCTCATTAGTTCGTTGTTGCATACGTGAAAGAAAACGGTGCATTTGATTTTGTAATACAAGTCTTAATGGAATTTTTTTTATGAGCATATTTCCAATTGATTTATGTCTAGGCTTATATTTTCTAACCTATTTTTCAAATCGAATTTCTTCAGAAGTTGTTTTCAGTTATTATAAATATATAAATAAAAGCTTGAAAATATTTCGTGTAAGAAGTCTATTTGATCTAAATTGAGTATATTAACAAGATTTTCGAGTGTGTTTGAGTTCGGTAAGCTCTGGGTTCTCCCCTTCATAATGTGCATTGAAAACTTATCGCACGCAATCTTCATCAGCTTTGAAGTCTGAATGGCGTTTATTATAAATATAAACAGATTACTATGAGTTATGCTATCAAGTAAAATTTCAGACAAGTTATATATAATTGTAAATATGTTTTGCTTTGTTTTGAGCAGTTTTTCAAGTCATGAAAAGTTCTAAACACAAACAGATTGTATCCTATTTAAAATGATTTTTTGTTCAACCATGTCTTGCATGTCACTTTACAACTTTACAAGTGTAAAGTTGTGAAACTTCATTGTTATCTACACAAATAGATATTGAAGTAATTTAATTCATATCGTACAATCGGAAATCTTTCTTACCCTCTCTAATAAAATGTCTTTCATTATCGAATATACAATATCTAAAATTTATTAGAATACAGTAACTTTTTTCAGCCTAGCATATTCCAAACTCTTTACATGCAAACATTAATGTATTCCATTAATTTTAAAGCTCAACAATGATTATTGTGTTACATGAGCTATTTTCGCCAGCTTATATCCACGGATAAGATGAATTACTTGTAAAACACCGGAAGCAGTTTTTCTCTATAGGTTTCAAATAATGCATAATGAATAACGGAATATTCAGCATATATAGGATACATTATATATCCAAAAGTGCAATTTATCCAAAATGTCATCTGTAACTTATCTTCCGATTAGGTATAACATATTACCCAATGCATAAATCGATGTTTTTACACATGTTTGCTTGTTCGACTAGTTGACCACCGGGGTAAGCTGAAGGAGTTATCCCTAATTAGGGATACCCGGTGTGGTTAATAGGACCTATGTGTCACTAACTTTCAGGTTGTCGGTAGTTCGTATATTTACAAAGGAAACCGTAAATAAGGGTAAAGTTTATATCTAGCAGCAGGACGATTTAGCGTGTAAATAGACAAAATAACGGAATAATATATAGGTTTGAAGAGTGCAATGAAAAAGAAAAAGA
>NC_142936.1:64293186-64298186 GCF_046866305.1 Octopus bimaculoides | reverse complement strand
GCACATACATATGTGCGTGTGTGTGAGAGAGCGTATGTGTGGTGTTGGCGATTTCTTTACCTTCTTTGGACTTTTTCCTTCCGAAGAGCTATGCTCGAAGCGTCAAACTCTCTTTTTACCGCGCGTCAAAACTTCTACAACGGTATCATCAGTGCTACAATTGTGCCGGGCTGTCTGTTCTGTGAGTTCAACTGCCTTCTGAGTCCAGCACCGATCCACCCTTGCTTCTTAAATACCGAAGTGTAATAAGTCTTTCTCTCGCTCTCTTCGCTACACTCTTTTTTTCACTAAATTTACAAAGCTGCCCACTTAGCAATGTTACAGGATACGAATATTTTAAAGTGAATTCTGTAGCAGTGTTATTTTCTAACAAGTAAGAAGCTTCTAAATTGATTAACATTTCATTGATTTTCTCGCAGATTGTGTCCGGAATCATCAGATTCATTCGTTTATTTGCATCATAACGTATATGAAGCATTAAAAAATATACTATGCAGAAAGGCGTATCTTCAGCTTCAATAAAATTTTTGTATCATAATGTCCTTTAACCATCAAAAAATATATTACATAAAATATATCAAGAAAAATGTTTGTAAAAGTCGTGCAAATTTCGTTTCTAAAGCTCTGTTTAAGGATATTAGCGTATATTACATATTAATAGAGTAACGAGTTATACATACATATATAAATACATACCTAACTACATACATACATACATGCATATATATATATATGTAAATATGTGTGTATAGATAAATAGATGCTTTTTATATTTGTGTGTGTATGTGTGTGTGTGTGTGTGTGTGTGTGTGTGTGTGTGTGTGTGTGTGTGTGTGTGTGTGTGTATATACAGCAACTTTTTTTTATTTAGTAACTGAATTGAACGAGAAGAGAGTTGCCTAAATATACTTACATATATTCGTTATAAGAAAAGACATCAATTCAAATCTAAAATATTTCTTGTAAATATATTTATATATCTTTCATCCGAAAGAAATTGTGTCGAAGCGTGACAAACATTTCTTGTAATAAGTTTATAAAATGGCTCACGGATTTGTAATTCATTGCTTGTTGTATGTTATGTTTGCTTTTATGTGATATACCATTTATGTACCAATAAATCTTGGAACGATTTAGTCATTTCTGAAATTGATTTGTTTTTATTACATACACAAACAAAATTAAGTTATGATGAAAAGAGAGTATCAGATACTCATTTCTTTTAATGCCACGAATAGTGTTAGATCCTCAGTAGGAATTAATTTGTTTGGTATTCTCAAGATATCTAGCTGAAAGTGTGTATTATTGTGTTTGAGAAATACTTTAGTATTTGAGAATATCATATTTTAGTATTTTGTAAATTATGGTAAAATATATATTTATGAAAATTGTTATCCTAATGACAACATATAATGATGGTATGTAAAAATATGTTTGCACTGGCAAACATACGTGATCCTGTTTTATCTGTTTCTCATGCATACATACATACATACATGCATGCATACATACATACATACATACATACATACAACATACATACATACATACATACATAATACATCCATATATATATATATATATATATATATATATATATATATATATATATATATGTATATACACACACACACATATATATATTTGAATATGTATATATGTACACGCATGCCTATCTATCTATCTATCTATCTATCTATCTATCTATCTATCTATCTATCTATCTATCTATCTATCTATCTAATACACACACAGATGGGAAAGAAGCAAATGCTTCATTGATCTTAATATATTTAATGCAGATATTTCCCCTCATTATTGATGACATAATCCCATCATTTCTTTTAGGCGAATTCTAGACTACTCTCAACCCCCACACGTGACTACATCAGTCAACAGATAGAGGATGATCAACACTAACCCAAACACAGGTTTCACACCAATGTTTCTTTCAAACAACGGAGGTCTAGTGTACCTCAACTACAGAAGAAAAGTCTCCTTTCTAAGAGACCTTACTGCAATCAAACTTTATACTTAGCATTTGTAGCACTGGATATCAGATTTGATATTACGAATGCAGAAGTATACATACCAATATATGTTGTAATATAAACGGGAAAGAGAAAAAAGGACTCTCGGTGCAGTTGCAATATACACACTATTGAGAACCTCACGCCCCAGTTGCTACTGTCATATTGAACTTCAGTTTGTGACTCAAACTGTATACATAAGACAAGTTGATATTCTTATATGTATTATATATCGTCCAACAGATATTTGAAATCAGCAAATTTGAAGACTACATCCAAAAGATGATAGAATTTTTAACCACAAGGATGCAACACATCAGTACATTCCTTTTGGGTGACTTCAACGTACCCAATGTGGGATGGCCGGATGGATTCATGCTTCTAAACCATAACAATGCTTCAGTCATGTAAATTGTTCTCCAACCAAACAGGACAAATAATGTACTGGTCTCTCTGCTTTACAAACTGTTTGGATATCATCCATAATATGAAAGTGACACCGACTCTAGTCTCGGATCAAAACATAATAGAGCTGTTTGTGTTTGGACCAAGGCGCATGTAGAGATACAGCCTATACGAAGCACTAAAAATGTCTTTCATAAACAAATTGGAAATCAATCGAGAGACAGATCCTCAAACAGGATTGGCATAAATATCTCTCCACACCAGGTATGGACACGGAGCTCACGCATTTTATGTTCTTAATGCAAGCAATATGCGACAAATCTCTTACAGACCACAAGAACGAGATACACAGTGAGAGAAAAATTCTTAAGAGAGAACAGACAAAGATTGCCAACGACCTGAAGAAACTTCTTAAAAGTGATGAAAAGGCCTGCTTGAAAACAATACTGTTGGAGCATGCACCAATGCTATTGGAGCTGCACCAATACCATGAAAAAGAGAAAGCCGACAAGGTGGCATGGATTACAAAAGAATCATTAAGTCAACCACTAATTCTTTTTTTAGCTTTGCCAAAGAAACAACCTCAATACGCTATAAGATAGGCCCCTTTTTCTAAAAGGACGCCCGCCCTCGGAAACTCAATGAGGATAAGTGAAATACTGAACAAAGAAAACAAAAATGTGTTGTTCACTTTCCACAAAAGTGTGTTCACTCCTTTAGGATATAGCTAAGTAAACAAATCTACGGAATTCTTTGCCACTTCCCCTGTAACGAAGGATGAAAAAAATTGATTCGATTGACACTAAGGATGTGATACTGGCCATAACTGAGGTAAATGAAAACTTAGCTACTTACCTTGATGGCTTCCTAGCAGTTCTTCTCAGATCAAGGCAAGTGGTAAGCTCCCAGGCAAAATGAAGGAGGGAATGATATGCCCTCTACATAAAGAAGGAAACAGATCAGATCAGATACTAACATTTGTAGGACTAAAACTATAAGCCTAAATTCATAGGCCTATCTCTCTCGCCTCACACATCAGCAAAGTCATGGAACGAATATTCCGCATCATGCTAATTGTACTTCTCGAAGAGAATGACATGGTGACACCGTAAACAGTTTTCGACCAGATAGAAACTGATTGACATAGCTCTTACGGCACTATGATTAGGTGCTAAAGCAGTTGCTCAATAACTCAAATATGGACGTGATATATCTCGACTTTGCAAACGCCTCTGATAAAATCGGTCGTGGTATGATATATCACAAGCTGTGTGATGTCGGTAAACCGGAAAGCTTGGACTGAGGCAAAACGATAGAAGCCAGACAGTGGTGGCCGGTGGAGTCACATCTAAGGGAACACAAATAATGAATTGGGTTCCACAGGGATTTGTCCGAGGGCCATTGCTATTTATAATCTCTCAGATCTGCATTCAGCTGTTCATATAGCCAGCTATTCATATAGCCAGCTGTTCTAGCTATTAACATCATACATATATCTCTCATAGGATACAGGTCCCTAGAAATAATGTACACGCATCGGTGGGATGAGGACAATAACAAGAAATATAATATTGAAAAATTCCCAGCCCTGCGTTACCAGCACGCAAAGCTGAATGAAATGAAGATAGGATACGCTAGCCCAGGATGGATTACAGTCACGGAATCAAAATCAGTATGTAACTTAGGCATTAGCACAGAGTAACGAGGCATCTTTCCTAATGCATGGTAACAAGTAGGCAATAAAATGCAGATGAATTGCTGGATAGAGCTTCCGAACATTCAGAACGAGAGAACAAATAAGCACGATGCTCCTCCGGAGAACATATGTCCTCTGCCGCTTAGAATACTGCTCCCAGCTATAGTCGTCCAACAGTAAAAATTTGACGGCGGCCCTCGTAGCACACCAGTGAAGATTCATTAAGAAGGTCGTCTGAATGCAACGTGCCAGCTACTGGGAAAGGTTGAAATAGTATAGGCTCTATCCGTACGATGAAGGCGTGAAAGATATGCGGTGACATACATCTAGAAAATCGTGGAAGAACTTATATCAAACAATGGCATTGAAAATTACGCAAACAATAGAACTGGGAATAACTGCATAATGCCAAAGATTCCAAAGACGCCATCAAGTTACAGGACCAGGTAGTGCAATAGTTTGAGATTTAAGGGCCCACAACTCTTCCATAAGCTCCAAAAAAGCCCCAGTAAGCTTCAAGGTGCACCCGTAGTTGCCTTTAAAATAAAATTAGTTTTCTTCTTGCTAAGGATCCTGGTTGCGCGTACCTCATGGCAGGAAATACAGATGAAGAAAGCAGCATCAAAGCCCCTCATTCCAAATGTCACATACTTCGGAAGGATTGAAGAAGTAAAAAATGTAGCAGAGCCAACGAAGGTACACCAGCATGACGGCAGCTCTCGAGCTGAAACTAGTTAAAGAAACACAGATGCACACGAGCGCACACATACACATATGTGTATGTATGCATGTATATACATATACATACACACACAAACACACATGCATACACATATGTATATGTGTATATATATATATACATACATATA
>NC_142936.1:64270686-64290686 GCF_046866305.1 Octopus bimaculoides | reverse complement strand
CTTTATCTACATATATGAGCACATGCGTGGGTTACTGTCTAGGTGTGTATTTAATAGCTTGGAATTGTTATTGAAATTCAGTGTTGAAACGACAGTTATTATTTACTGAACGTTTGCTCTTAGTACAATACAATCAGTATTAATACAAGGCTGCATGAGTCGAGATACTGTAAATAAATATGAAGTAAAACAGCATGTATATATATATATATATATATATATATATATATATATATATATATATATATATATATATATATATATATATGTATTTATGTATGTATGTATGTATGAATGTATACGGCGTATGATAAATACAAAACCTCATTTATGAAAACTATTGATTCTTTACAAATAGTAAGTGCTACACACTTTGAGTTATAAATACATGACATATTTACTTTCAGTCAAATGGTCAATGAGTATAGACCAGCATATATATATATATATATATATATATATATATATATATATATATATATATATATATATATATATATATATATATATATATATATATATACGCATATGTGCCTACAAATATATGCATATATACATGTGCATCATCTTTCCATCTATCTATTTATCTATCTATCTATCTATCTATCTATCGTCCGGGATCAAACGTGTGCAACTTCCAAACGACCAATGCGTTCTATAGAGGACTAGTGGAGGGGAGGTCTGACGACACTCTCGGGGCAAACCTGGGTGTCGACGAGAAATTCTTAACCCGCCTTTTCAAGACGACGTTCGGGCCGGGGCCTATGGATAATTTCCAGAGATCCCTGGCTTGGCAATGCTATCGAGACGAACTACCAGTTCGAGAGAAGATCTACAGACACGGTTCGAAAACCACCGGACCGACCTACCCGAGATGCGGTCAGAGCGACGAAACCGTTCTGCACGCACTCGTGCAGTGTCCAGATATTTCAGAGCTGTGGACCTTCGTCGAACGGCTGTTGTCGCGTGTGGGACGAGCCCACTTATCAGCCGAGTCTATCGTGAATATTGTTCCGCCACCTTCCTTTAAACGGGAAGGAAAAACGGTTTTTGTGACACTGATAACTATGGCAAAAGAATGCGTGTGGTGGACGCGTTTGAAAGGTCTACAAACAAACACTTTCCTCTCTGGTCAGTCCCTCGTCAACTTTTTCAAGTACCACTTGAAAAGGAGGATGAGGATAGAGAGGAAGGTGTTGTCGAATGAAAGTTTCAATAAAAAATGGGTAAATGTGGCAAGAATGATAAGAATGAAAGACGACACCATTTTAAGCATAGACTTGTAACAAAAAGAGAAAAAAAGAGAGAAGGTACTTACTTTCATGTACCTTTAAAAAAAAAGCCTGAGGTGACCGTGGTCTTTTCCGTAGGCTTTTCTCTCCACGGATAAACCTAATCTGTTCCCCGTTTTTTACATCGACTGTGATACACGATCCCTATTGATCGCCCCCCCCACGTTTTTTTTTTCTTCCCGCGATCCCTTTTGATCCAAATTATCCCCCCCACCAAAAGCTCTACTTTGTAATTTGTCCATTTTCTGTATTTAGCCCTGTGTGGCTATAATAAAATGATATCTATCTATCTATCTATCTTTCTATCTATCTATCTATCTATCTATCTATGAATATCTCTATCCGTATACAAACACTTCTAAATACGTATCTAGAATAAAATCATATTTACATATATTTTCACTACTAAATCAAACCGAATTTGAGATTCGCTCACTCAGACAGATTTTACTTCATGTTACTTATCATAGAAATAATATATTTATGTACTTCTGTAAGGAAACATCAAAACTAATGACCTTTTTTTATCTACTGCTATTTATGGAAGAGCAAAGCCAGAAATCATTACAATATAGATAGACTTACATTATGCTATGGGTCCTCAAGGAAATATATCAAGGCGAAGTTAATGAAGACGTGTTAGAGATATATATTTAGATATATTTTGAGTGATATTGTTCATGGTACATACTTGGACGAGCTCCAAATCTTTATTGTCTCAGGTCTAACCTTGTCTCGTATTTCATTCGTCATTTGTCACTAAAATAATGGAGAAAAGTGTTCAGCAGTATAATGTTATAAAACATGCTATATTACAAATCGAAACTCCCTTACTCGTTCCCAGTGTTTATATCAAAGTCTTTGTAATATATGATGAGGTCACTCTCAATTTTCCTTTCCCAGAGAAGACATTTGTACCTAGTCTTTAAATGCCGAATACGTTCGATAGTGATATGCAAAACGACATTAATCTGTAACTACTGTAATAAAATGTAGTTTCATACAATCTACATTAATTACTTAAAATTCCTTTTTAGCGTATTTGTTAGTGTTCATATATCATCCAACAATTTTTCCTGAATTTCCATTAAGTAGATGCATAAAGATTGAGTTCCTTTAAATAGCCTTCAACAAATAAATCCACAAGTTCAGAGTTCAGAAAATATAATACATAAATAGTGAAGGGATTAAGTAGAGTTAATAAGATATAGATGTGTTAATGAAACAACCAGTGTTATTCAAATGATTGATTCTACATCTCTGCATCTGAAACTGTATTACTAAATATTGATACTTTAATGGGTCACATATGGTATGTCGTGAGATGAAAAATTTTGACTGAGTATCCTCAAGCAATTTGAGGACACATATTTAAGGTTTCTATATGTAAAACAAAAAACTAAGGGTAAGGTGGAATTAAACCATTGATTGTTTTAGCGAAAATATATATAATGTATATATCCCGTATCACCGTATTGACAATTTTATCAGACGTGAGGGAAATGCCATTACGCGGGACAGAAATATGTGTAATTTTAGAAGACCGGCGGTGTGTCATCTACAAAATAAATATCTCCTAGATAATGGTGCTTAACAACTGTTCCGCCCTCAAATCTAAAAAGGTATATAATTACATAGGCGAAACTAAATAACTTTAAGCGGGATATGCGCTCTCTGCTGTAGCGTGGTTCTCGCTGTTATGAACTGCAAATAATTTCTACGTGGTTGTCTCAGTAGATGAGCATTCCTTTAAAACACCTATTAACTACGTTTACATCTCAAACCGTGAGTTACACTTTTCTTTTATAAGGATCACGTATTCAACCATTAGCTGTGTTTTCTTCGTAAGAGGATTCAGTTCTTTTTTTTTTTTTACTTTATACTTTGCTTCATTTCTTTACCTTAGTCCTATATTCTTTGTGGATTATCTTTAGATTACAAATTTCTAAAATACACTTTGCACTATCTCTTTTACACTATCCTTTCAATAAAACTACTTCATTTATGTCACACTCAATGTAATTAAAAGCTTCCTTTTTCTATGGAACACATTTAACCAAGGTTACATCCCAGACAATTGAGTTTGAATTTCCTTCAATTTGATATTTCTCAACTGTGTTTACTTTTCTCCTTATTAATGGTAGCATATATATTTAGAAGACATTTTTCTTCCTTGACTTTAACCTAATGTTGTTTTCTATATATTTTATTTTAATATTTTTTGATTTTATCTTACATATATTCTATTTATAATTTTATTTTAATTTTTATATTTCAAGATGTACCTTTGCGGTTATATTCTATAGTTTACATTGTATAATTGATAAGTTATGTATGTCAATCAATTTTTTTTTATTGACTCTGATTTTCATTCAATTTACAATCTCTTACTTATATTTTACATTTCTCTTTATTATAGAATCGTCTATTTATACGATATTTTTTACATTCACATTTACATCATTCTGTACTCTATATTTTTAAATATTACATTATTTCTATACTATTCAAATTTACTTTAATGTATCTTATATTTAAATTTTTACCTTCTTTTAAAAATATTACTTTTCACTTTTCATATTTTAAAATGTATACTTATAGGCACATTCTATGCTTCATACCTTAGAACTGGGTTGGACTGAATAACTATCACAAACTATTAGTAACAATATTATATCTTTATTATATGATATTTGATATTTCTTAATTGTAATAATTTTCTATTTATTAATGGTAGATTAATAGTTAGGTTAATAGAGAGACATGTTGTTCGCTAGATGGGTAGATAGATATGTAGAGTTACAGAAAGATAGCTATATCGATATAGCTTGCCCAGGGGCCCATCACTACAATGATAAAGAGAAAAGCGTCAGAAAGCGCAGACTCGAGAATCTATGTGAAGGGAATATGAAATCTGAAAGCAAGAGTGGTGCCGTTTGTGTTTGTAATACATGGGTTGGCAACAAAATGTCTTCCCAAACACATTTGATACAATTGGAATCTTCTCCATCGCTGCAACATTCCATTGTAAAAGACATCAGTTTTAAGAACAGAAAATATGCTGCGGAAAATGCTGTCTATGTGAGATTACACAAGTTGACAGGTCGTAATTTAAACGATCCAGTGTTGCGTTTACCACATCAGCACCATCTTTCAGAAATATATTTCTCTAGATAAAGCTGATGAATCTAATTATAACCACGTTTCAGGTCCTATGTATTTTCGTGTTCACATCGATTCAGATTCTAGATACTCCTGTTTTTCACCCAAAAAGCTATTCGACCACCGGGAACTTTCTCCACCACATACCGAGCTGCGTGTACATCTTAAAAATGGCTTTGACAGTTTGCATTTCTTTTCCTAGAGTATCTGACACAAGATGATCCACTCGGCATATGAGTAAGCGAAATATACATACATATACATGCATGCACACATACTTACATATATACACATATGTTTGTGTAAACGTATGAGTGTGCACACGTGATTGTGTGTGCGCATGTCTGTGAATGGAAATGTCTATATGAATTTTTGGTGTGATTTAAAAATTTCATTCTATAGTTCGTAGAAGCAGCTCACACCTCACACACATTCGCTCACGCAAATGCACATACACATACACCCGTTAATATATCTATGTGTGCGCGTTTATGTGTTTATGAAAGCATTTGTATATCTCAGTCACCCACTACCTCTGTATGTTTACACAACACCCTCCTTACAAGTGGCCACTCAATCCTACTTAAATGGACTAAAGTATTTCAACGCTGTCATATTTCAACAATCATTCTGTTGCTCCCTTTAGCTATAATGTTCTCAGCTGCTGACAACGAATTTACTCAAGCTAGACATTATTTATTGATTTTCGCCTTATAGAATTACAACGATGTAGTTTCATTTTCGTGGAATGCTTAAGCAAAAAAAAAAAAAAAAAAAAAAGAAATGAAAAAAAAATTAATATTTGGTCACATATTTCTACCACTTTCTGTTATTCTTTATACGTTCGACAGTAAATACTGGCAGTTTACACTGTAATAGTAAAGCCTAGTTATTACATTGCAATATTTTGTTAATATCTGTGTACATAGATCTGGGCATATTCTGCCTGAACGAGAATCACACAGCAAACAGTTTCGGTACTGACTTATATTATTATTATTATTATTATTATTATTATTATTATTATTATTATTATTATTATTATTATTATTATTGTTTTACTTCAAATTGTTTTTTGTGTAATATAATATTACTTGTTTAATATCTGGTTAGTTATTCTGAAAACAAAATATCAAATAGAAACCGTCTAACTAGAATTTTCCTATCGCTCTAAAATCCATGTCATTAGACATTAACTCTTGTTTTCCCTAACCTTCTCGCAGATACATACTGTCGTATTATTACATCTATTATTAATTGATGTTACTGAAATATCACACACGCACACTTACGCAGACACACAGACAAACACATATATGAAAAAAAAAAAATATATATATACATGTGTGTGTGTGTGTGTGTGTGTGTGTGTGTGTGTGTTTGTATACATAAATATATATACAAGGCTATTTTACTTTAATATATGTATAGAGAGAGGGTAAAGTTGGATGCAGCTGTTCTCATAAAGAAAGTAACTACTCTATAAATATGAAAGGAGAATTTATATCATGAAAGATTTCATGAGAGACTTAAATTAATCCTACGGACATTAAAACTGCTAGATATATTTTTCTTAGTTTTAGTTTTTTCCCGTTGTCTTATTTATGGCTTAGTTTACATGTCTGATGACATTTAGAAGTAAAATTGGAATTGCTACAAGCTGTAATATTTTAACTCCCTGTTAGCTCCTTTTTCATATAAAATCAGCATTATTTTCTGTTTATTTCAAGTAGGATCTCCAGGTCCATAGATATTCAGAATTTATATGAGCGTTCGTATCTTAGTATACAGTATAATAATCCTTTCAAAATTTAATACTGCAGTTTCTGTCAAGGAGATTAAATAATCAAACTGAAAACCAAAAAATGATCACAAACTGAAAAAAAAAAAAAAAAAGAAATGTATCAATTTACATGATGTAATATGAGGATAGCTAAAATATCGCAATGGCTAATACTATTACTATCTATCTTCGTTGTATCTCATAATACCGGTTTACTTCTCATTATATCTCTTAGAATGAAAATAATCAGAGATGATTTATACAATAACCTTACCAGATACCATTTCAAATCTAGCAGCTTTAAAAAACATAGATTTAACAACCTCAGATATAAAAAGATTGTGATCATCTCATTAAATCTCAAGCGTACGTTTTAGGCTTAATATTACTGATATGTGCATTGGAAGAAACTGGAACCTTAACACATGCAGATTATAACCACTGCACTGATGCAAGCTTTAAACAAAATTCAAGGTTTTCTTAATTTGAGGGAAAACAGAGTATTTTACTACTGCTTGTACATTTCTAAGTATCACTTTAAATATAACCTTTTAAATATAACCTTTTCTTCTCATAATAGACATATGCGTGCACAGGTCATCGACAGGGCTCATATTGCTAAACATAATGTCTATCAATACGAGTAGAATGTCGATATTCCATTTATATTGTGCTTAAATTATATATATGCCTAAAGATTATGTACACGATATGTGCAAGTACGCACATACCAAACCCCATGCATAAACACACATGTTTATACACATACACACACGGGTGTGTGAGAGAAAAAGAGAGCAAAGCGAGAGAGAGATAAGGAAGAGGAGAGGTACAGAGAGAAAATAAGACTGATATGTTGTGAGTAGATTTGGCATGTGGAAACTGAAAAGGCCCCCATTTATATATATATATATATATATATATATATATACACGTGTGCGTGTGTGTATTTGAGCCTGTGCTACTACCTCCACCGATTGGCAACTTGAGTTGGTGTGTTTACGTCACCTTAAACTAGCCGTGCGGCTAAAGAGACTGGTAGGATACGTATTAAGTTTGTAAAAACATGTCCTGGGATCAATTTGTTATACTAAGGAAATTTCCAAGGCGGTACCCCAGCATGGCCACAGTTAAATGACTGAAACAAGTAGAAGGTAAAAAGGTATATATATCCATATATACACTTTCATAAATACATACACACATACACACACACACATATGTATGTATTAATCGAAGTGTACAATATTATATGACCATAACGACCGATATTACCATTAGGGGTACTAAGAGTACAACGGAATATTAGATAATAGTCCGATCATGTATCCTCCTGCTCTTCAGAGAAGCCGTTATGGAATGAAATATGCCGATAACTCTCTATAGTTAGAGGTAAATAGACACACCTGGTTTGTGGTTGCCGTGAAGACGATGATGAAGCAAATCGAGCAAGGGATCAAGTTAAGAGTTATGTCCCTTGGTGTCAAAACACCGTCTCTTGGGAATAGTGGTCTTGTTGTAAGTTGCCAAGACTTTTCTGGAAAAGAGCGTATGGCAAGTGAGTGTATTTTTAAGGTTGGTTTTCTTGTGGAAATGGAATGTGTGTAGTGGTACTACATGTATGGTTGTGGTGGTGGGGTCATGTTCGTGAATGTGTTTCATTTATTTTGTGTTCTGGTTAAATTTGTGGGGCATTTATGTATGCATGATTTGTGTGTAGGGGTATAATAGGTTTTGGCGCTTATATTGGGGGTCATGGAAACGTCTATTGGGTAGGTGGCTTTCGTACGGGGCCGTGTGTGTTTATTTGTGGGAGCGTTAGCGTATGATCTGGTCAAACACTTTGCCAGACTCCCTCAATACCTGGGCCCTCCACCAATACCTGTGAGTCCGGCATATATTTGACCAGAACATACACTAACTCACCCACAAGCAAACACACACTCCCCAGCACTGCGGACATCCACCCAATAGTCTTTTTCCACTACCCACAATATAAGCTCACAGAAATATTGTACCCCTACGTGCACCACATGCATGCATAAATATCCAAAGAATTTAATCAAAACATAAAAGCATGAAAACACACCAACGAACAGAGATGTGCATGTCACTGCCCATCACCGCAAAAGCTATACATATCTTACCACTACACGCATTCTATTTCCACAAGTACACCTACATTAAAGACTCACACATGTCTCACACTCTTTTCTAGTAAACTCTTGCTGACGTGCAACAAACCCACAAGCAGAAACGAGGTGTTTGATACCAAGGTACATCACTTCTAACTTAATCTCCTGCTTGATTCGTTTCATCGACCTTTTCATAGAAATAGCAGCCAAAATTACATGAAAGCAAAATACTAATTTCTTAATAGATTGGCATATGTCTGAATAGCGTGGCCCTTCATGCGCAAGATCCGAAGAGAACATGGGATATTGATAGATGTAACAACTGTGGTTACATACTTACTCAATGAGACCTGAGCTGTGACTACTAAATAACACGAAGCACTACTAATATATAACAAATTCCATGTCTTTGGTGCATAGATATATATGGTATACAAACATACGTACATGGAAGCAACATACAAGTCAACTATGAAATAAATATTTCAGAAAAAGCTTCAAATTCAGAAAATTTCTGTCTTACCAAAACATTGCATTGGACAACGACAAAAGTTCGCCAGGTGAAATATAATACAAAGTTGTTTTAATTTTTATTGTATAAGATCATGAACGTAAAAGATATATGATTTGCTTCAATGAATTTGTTTTTTAAGATTATCATCAAATATAGATTCTGTATAAACTTATTTGGAACCTTCCCAATTTGCCGACAGTTATATGTACTATGAAAACATAGAAATCAAATCCGAAATATATTGAAGAAAGCTATATTGTGTAAATAGATAAAACATTTTCAAGAAGAAGCATATTAAAAAGTATATCGTAAGTTCATATTCAGTACAAACTAAATAAAGTAAATAAATGGTTTATCAGTGAGAGACATACACGAAAAAAATTTGTGGTTTATTATTTCATGTATATTTTCCTGAGTCGCATATAGAGGAAAATATATAATGCTATAAACGAGTGAAGAAAATAATAAACAAGAGTGACAATGAAAGTTAAAACAAAAAAAATTAAATGCTAACGTTTAGTAAAATATATTCGCAATGAAACGTAACATCTTTTGATTCGGACAGAAAAATAGCTGAGTTGCTGGAGCAACGAACATGTCTTCAACGTTTTAAAGAGAAACATTACAGGAAGAACAAGAAATTTTCTTCATACACATACAAGGCAGGTATGTATACACACACACACACACACACACACACACACACACACACACACACACACATACACACACACACACACATACACACACACACACACACACACACGTACACACACACTCACGCACACAGCTGAAATCTATGTCATAAATGCATTCAAAACGTCGTTTGGTTTTACATTATTAGTATGTTTAATTATATGTATGCATATATATATACATATATATATATGTGTGTGTATGTGTATGTATATAAACATATATATATATATATATATATATATATATATATATATATATATATATATATATATATATATATATCTATATATATATATTTATTTATACATATACACTCTGGAGTGCTATTTATATTCATATATATATATATACATATATATATATATGAATATAAATAGCACTTCAGTGTGTGTATGTATAAGTGTATAGGTATGTATTATACATGCATGTGTGTGTGTTAGTGCGTGTGTGTATGTTTTCACGCGTCCGTATGAATGAATCTGTGTATACTCTATGTATAAACATAGACGTTGCACCTTTCACACGTTTGCTTTACAAAAACACAGTGTTTGTAGCTTTATCATAGTTTTGCGTTCATATATTGATTGGAACTGGACTACTGAAACTGTGCTTGAGTTTAAACACATATACTTGTGTGTATCCACGTATATATATAGATATGTATATATATATATATATATATATATATATATATATATATATATATATATATATATATATATATATATATATATATATACATACATATACATTCATATATATACATATTATTGTATACATATGTATATATATATATATATATATATATATATATATATATATATATATATATATATATATATATATATATCCATATGACATATCGTACCTCCTGCTATGTGTCTCGTTAAAACGTCGAAATAATATTCATTGCAGTAGTTACTATTTTGCAGTCTGTATTAAATGCTGGTGTTATATTTTATTGCAAATATATTTTACTAAACGCTATTACTTTTTTTATTTATTAATATTGTTTTCTTTTTTTTTTGCCTTTTAATTTCTCTGTTAAACTTTTTCTCATGACATATCGCAGCATAGTTTCTTTATGATAGAAAAAAATCTACATTTCATAATAACTCACACAATTTTCGTGTATGGTATATTGATTTCAAATTTTGGAACACGCCCAGTATTTTCAGAGAAGGGTCTAAGCGGATCACATCCACCCCAGTACACAACTGGCGCTTGTTTTACCGACCCCGAAGGTGAGAGAAGGCAAAATCGACCTCGGCAGAATTCAAACTCAGAACTTAAAGACGGACGAAATGCTGCTAAGCATTTTTCCCGGTGATCTAACGATTCTGCCAGCTCGCCCCCTGTGTTTTATTGTTAGTGTTAAAACTTATCCCAACGCAGCAAGCTGGCAGAATCGTTAGCACTTCGGGCAAAACGCTTAGTGGCATTTAGTCAGTCTTTGAGTTCTGGTTTCGAATGCCGCTGGGGTCGACTTTACCTTTCATCCCTCGGAGTCGATAAAATAAGTAGCTGTCGAGTACTGGTGTCGACGTAATCAGCTTTTCCCCTCCCTCAAAATTTCAGGTCTTGTGCCTCTGAAAATGAATGAGATGGAGCGATGGAAGAAGTACGGATGAAAAGGACCGGATGATAATACAAAAGTATGTGTTTCAAAAACTTAGTTTATCAAAATACAAAATACATTTCAGTTTCAAAATATAATAAAATCTACAGACAGAAATGAATTGATTTACGAAAGCTAATTCTCAAACTTATGACAGTTCTTGCCTAGGCAACGCTGAGAGCTCGAAGCAATGCAATCACGATCATCAAATAACATTTCATTCAGTATTTATGTTTGTTCTCATTCAATGGCTGCACGTAATTCGTCAACTGTTGCCCGTTGTGTACCTTAAACTTTACCTCGTAAATAACTCTCACAAAAAAATTGTCCGCTGAACTCGGGTGGTATTTTACTTAAACTCTTCAACCAATCCACTTTTAAGACGAAGTCTCATCAAGACAGGACCCTTTACATTACCATGGTAGTGTAAGGGGTGCCACAAATTGCTAGAAATAAAGCCCCGCATATTCAATAAATTTCCTTTAGTCTCGCTCCCTTTAGTCATCAGCTGTTAAATAGGGTATATGCTAGGTGGAATACCCAGTATTTGTTGAATTATACAGCGAGAAATATGTCTTTGATATATATTCAGTTATAATTCACCCTATACTTACATAAGGCAATCCGCTATGAAATAAATTATTCTCTTTTTATACGAAATAATTATTGCACAATGATAACACATTTCCGTCTAAGTGAGAAAACACTGATACGTATCTATCTATCTATCTATCTATCTACCTATCTATCTATCTACCTATATATCTGTCTGCATGTCTGTCTCCGTCTGTCCGTCTGTCTCCGTCCGTCCGTCTGTCTATCTATCTATCTATCTATCTATCTATCTATCTATCTATCTATCTATCTATCTATCTGTCTATCTATCTCTCTGTCTATCTATCTATCTATCTATCTATCTATCTATCTATCTATCTATCTATCTATCTATCTATCTATCTATCTATCTATCTATTATATATATATTCTGCGTTGATTTGGGATGCGGTGATGAGTGACAATTCTGTAAATAATAATATTTTATAAGCTTAAAGCGTGTAAGCGACAACCGTGTATAGACTAAAGTAAAATAGTCTAAAATTGGGGTATATATAGACGTGGGGGAGGGTTACAATTATAATTAGGTATAATTCACAAAAAAAAACATTTGTGTCTGTTAGAGAGATGAAACTCGGAGTGAACATAATCAATGATTGAAAACTATTTTGTTTATAATCATCTGTGTGTGCATGCGTTTATCCAATTGTATATCTGTGCGTTGGTGTGTATTTGTCAGAAATAATGATACTTGTGAACTTGATTATAGTAAAACAATACATGAACATAGATTTACTGTTATTGATAAGAAAATAGCGTGCCTTATAAACACCAATATTATTTTGTTTGTAGTGTTTGTAACATGAAGCGGCAGTATATTATTAACTGGAAGTAAGAAAGAAGACAAAGGTGAAAAAAATTGAAAATAATTGACTTAGGATTAACTTCATTTATTGTCGTCTTAAAGATAATTGTTTGTGATTGTCTCACGTTTTAAAGGGAATTGAATTCTTGGAAAGACGAAACGAAAGGTCGATTAGTAGAACAAAATATGAAATTTTGTAAATGATGCATTGCATTGCTGTTCAAGACAAAATTTAGCTCTTTTATACATGATATACTGTTGTTATTACCAGGATATTTTTGCTCAGAACCAATTTATGTATGCTCTTATATTAAATTATAATTGATTTAGTTTGATTCTGTAACTCTGCAATGCACTCTAGAGGTAAATTTTCTTGACGTATTAAACTAAGAATTTACGATTACCCACTTCATAATATTTGTAGAAACATTATAGAACCTACATGGAGAAAGACAATTGGTATTTTAAAAAATTATTGTAAAATAACTAAAAAGTATGTATTCAATGTTAGGTAAAATGATTTATACTTTTATACGATTTTGATAGGGAAAGATTATATACAGTGACATAGTTGAAGTTACTGTGCTTTCTGTATTTAAGAAGAATTGACGTGTGGTGAATTCAAGTCTAAGATCTGATATCAGTAGCCACAAAATGCTGTTTCAGTGTCTTCTATCGTAAATGTGCTTAGAAACTAACTGAAAAGCAGACCACCCTCATAACCTATTGGGTCATTTGCATAACTCTTTATGTTCGTTATTGACACTGACCTCGCGATAACACTTCATAATTCACAATTAATTAAAAGCTAAATTGTATTTATCATAATTTTATTCCTTTGAGAGTACCAGTTTCAGTACCTAACAAACAGAACACCGAACATTCTCGTTTACAAATCTGTAATCTACTTCATAGTCTGTTTTATATAATGGTTCTAAGGTGGTGAGCTGGCAGAAACCTTAGAACGTCGAGGAAAATTCTTAGCGGTATTTAGTTCGTCTTCAAGTTCTGAGGTTGAGTTTGTTTTTCACTTTTTGAGAGTCGATAAAATAAGTTCCAGTTGAAAACTAGGGTCGAATTAATCCAATTAACCCCTCCCCGAAATCGCTACCCTTGTGCGAAAATTCGAAATCATTACATAGGATGGTTGTAATACTATGTTAAAACCTTTTCTTAATTAAGTACACGGAAGGAAATACTAACAATAGCAATTTTACTTTATTTCTAAGTGGACATTTATTGCGTTGATTAAACCATAATTCATTATAACCATCTTGTCGAAATAACAGCTGAATTTTATGGTCAATTTGCAAGTTAATTAATTCAACAAACGACACAAGCGCAATAGTGTATATCTACATTTATTTGAGTGGAGGCGCAATGGCCCAGTGGTTAGGGCAGCGGACTAGCAGTCACAGGATCGCGGTTTCGATTTCCACACGGGGTATTGTGAGTGTTTATTGAGCGAAAACACCTAAAGCTCCAGGAGGCTCCGGCAGCGGGTGGTGGCGAACCCTGCTGTACTCTTCCACCACAACTTTCTCTCACTTTTACTTCCTGTTTCTGTTGTGCCTGTAATTCAAAGGGTCAGCCTTGTCACACTGTGTCACGCTGAATATCCCCGAGAACTAAGTTAAGGGTACACGTGTATGGAGTGCTCAGCTACTTGCACGTTAATTTCACGAGCAGGCTGTTCTGTTGATCGGATCAACTGGAACCCTCGACGTCGTTAGCGACGGAGTGCCAACAACGAACGTTTCTCTGAAGTATATTTATAAACAACTCGTGTATATTTATATAAAAAATGTTAGATCTGTTTACTATGTCATTATTGAATGCTACAATTTAATAGTATCATAAACGATTATTTCTAAGGCGTAAATTATATTTGCTGCAAATGATTTTAGACTGGGAAACTAATAGATGTCTTTTGTTGCTATGTTCTTGAGATTTTGCTTATAAATGTCATTTTTGCTTTTGATTTAATAAGCAGTATCTTGCTTACGCTGACGAAGGCTGACTTAATTTAATTTGGTAAAAGTACCAAAAATCTAAATAATGCATTTAGTTGCTCTGTTCAAGATTCGACAAGACGTACACTGACTCTCTCTTTCCTTATTATATCTGTAGTGTAAAGCACAGGTCTTGTTGTGTCGACGCCCCCAGGCGAAGAAATAGGATTTCACAAGACATATATAAATAGAGATAGTCTGGCCGTGGTAGGAGTGTTAAGTAACAGTTGAGTAGCAGTTGTGTAGCGGTTCAGTACAGACCATCCGAATGTGCTAGATAGCAGTAATGTTGAGACATAAATGGTCTTCGTTGCAATCTCAATCACGTTTGGTCTGTGAATTTCATTGCACATAATACATCTAATAATCAACCACTTGCATGTTGGTTTTGCAATTCGTTTTACCGAACAATTGAATAGCAATAACCGATACTATGGAGAAAAGCTCATTATTTGAAAAGACAACCACTAAAGATATATCTAAGGCGCAGCAAACCATTAATTCAATTTGATAGGAAATTTGAGATCTTGTGAAACTCTTATGAAACTTTAAAGGGCTGTCCTGTCGGTAAAACATCACAACCATTAGTATATATTTTCATATATAATTCTAAAATATTCACTTGCCTGTTTAAGTTGTAAGGGAACGAGATTTTGGTAAGTTGGCCAACATTTTTAGTATATCAAAAGGATACTATTTTACCTATTGAATATCGTGGCGTTCACGCATTTTCGAATATGGTGTGAGCAAGGAGAATTTACAAGAAGGCTAAGTCGAGTACTCAGTCAACATTTCTAATTAAAATATTAACAGAATTTTCTGTAATGCTGATGACACATTCATAACTAAGTTTCAGTTCGAAAAAGTTAATTTAAAATAAAATAAATAATTTGTACAGAAAATATTTCTGATATAAAATAATTTCAATTAGTCCCAACAGAGATTGATTCGAGACTGCTCAATCACTGAGAAGCTATGTGACGTCTTAACCTCCGGTTAGTGGCACTCATAAAGAAAACCAATCCGAATTACGATAAATTTCTTAATACTCATATAATCAGTAGAACGCCGGATTCATAAAATAGATTAGTTTAATTAATTAAAATCACGAGTGTTGTCTCAATTGCATTTATTGACTAGAATTAGTCATTAAGATTGTAATTTCCATTAATTAAATTTCTCGGCTAACTACGAGCAAGTAAAATAGCACTGCATTTACAATACCGACAATATTTAGCACTATTCATTCTGAGTGAAAATTCGAGTTTGGTCTTATTTATATTCGTTTTCTCTTGGAGTATTTAAGGCAAGAAATGGAATGCTGTTACCTGTTTCGTTTCCTGAACCAACAACAAGAACTGATGACCATCACGGAAAAATTAACAACATTGTATACCTTAATAGTATGATTGTGGATGAAATAATCCTTTATAAATATTTTCATACAATCTTTAATTATACAGAGTGCAGCAGAAAGTCCTCCTATGATTTACATGTCCATGAATGTAGGCAGGTGGTAAAAACTTCTTCGAGGAGGGGGTGGCTTATACGTTTTTTATCTAGTAATTATTTTGACTTCTACCGTTGGATAACGTATATTTGCTGTTGAAACATTTGTTAATAACGGTGAGACTGTAGTTATTTTTTTAGCCAGAGCCTGCACGTGTCCCTAGGTAACTGTGTGCTCATAATTTTGAATTAAGTAGACATTTTTTCAGTTCCGTAGATATTAATTAATGCAATCATATTATTCATTTCTGCTCTTAGTTTTGGGATCCACGCCTCTTATTTTGAATTATGTTTTAGAACATTTAATTTGTCGCAGCCTTAAGTCTTCTACCCCACAATTGAATACAATATAGAGATATACTTTAATTTCAACATAAGCTTTAAACATGGACACATATAGACAGACACAGATGATATATATATATATATGTGTATAATATATGTATATATATATATATATATATATATATATATATATATATATATATATATATATATATATATATATATACACACATATATATATATATATATATATATATATATATATCTATATACATATATATATATATATATATATATCTATATACATATATATATATATGTATATATATATATATATATATATATATAATATAATATTTATTTATTTAGCAATTTATCTACCTATCTCTATATATTTGAACGTAACACATTGTAACGGATAGTTTCTAGTTCCTTGTACTTGGAGTTCCTCCTTTCCGATACCCAGCTAATAAACCGACGTAGCGTTAGATTCTTCTAAAATATCCACTCTGAACTTTTTGTAAATATGGATTGAAAGTTTCAAGACGCGTATCGCGCTGTCCTTGTTTTCAAAAGCCTTTGAGAACGAGACGCACAAAACGCGATTTTGATTTCGTTTCTGGTTCCAAGGAGAATAATATAAGCGTCATAAACTCCAAACGAGCGAAAGTATTATGCTGCATTGTTTAATATTACAAATAGATTGATACATTTATGTTTTACTTTTAAGTAATGGTTGTGTGCATATGCGTGTTCATTTTGCATGGTTCACTCAGACTCACACATATACACATATGCACACTCATACGCCCACTTACATACACCAAATTATATCTGATGCATACATATACACATATGCATATCTACACATACGTACACATAGACAAACATTCACACATACGAAAACATATGTCAATCAAACCTATCAATTCAACATTTCGAAACTAACGTTTTATTGTTTGAGCAGAACGAAATTAAGGAGGCTTGTGTGTAAATAAAATATACTTTGTCATGTGCATTCAAGGCGGTAATAACTCACTTTCTAAAACTGCGTTAAGGCAAAATTCTCAATATTTGTCTCAGAGAAACGTCACACAGGATATTAAATTTCAAGCTCACGATAATTTCAGATTTGACAAAATCGTAGAGCATTTTCTAACGAGACTGAGAAATGAATGCATACTTTTGATAACGGTTTTTTAATGTGATTTCCGTTGTCTCATTATATGTAACAAAACTAATATATATATATATATATATATATAACATGAAATTCATCACAATATATTTCAACAATGCGAAAATTTTATTCATCACAGTAAATACTATTACAATCCACACATTTTTGCCAAAGAGTTACAAGTTTTTTTAATTTTTTTATTACGGTAACATGGAAATCTGGAGTTCTGGAGCTGATGAACTCTTTGAATGCACTTTCAACATCGGTTTCATATTTGAACTCTTTCTATCGTAGGAAACTTTCAATATGCTTAAAAGATATAGTCGGTAGGCGAAAGATCTGGTGAATAACCTGGTTCGAGAAGAACTTCGTAGCCAAGAACCCTCAACTTCTGGAGCATACTTAGTGAAACGTGTGTTCGATCATTGTCCTGAAGAATAATTGCCACTCTTCTGTTGACCAGTCTGGGACAGAGGAGTGGTGGTTTTTCGTTCACTTTGGCTATTTCATGGTAATATATTTGTGCAGTAATAGTTTTTCAGTGTTTTAAGAAGTTATAGTAGATGAGGCCTGCAGTGCACCACCAAACAGTCACCATAACCTTCAGAGCTCGGGTTTAGGGAGTATTTTAGGTGCATCATTTTGGTCTAACCCCTGCGAAGAACGTTTTTAGTATTGTACAGAATCAATTTTTCATCGGTCAAGAAATGCAGGGGTGTAGTTAGGGAGGAGAAGCGACGAGCAAATTTCATTCCTGCGCATTTTCTTGTTTTCTTTCAAATCGTGTGGTACCCATTTGTCGAGCATTTTTGATTTTCTGATCCGATGGAAAGGATGCAGACAGCTTTCTGGCTAATTTGAAGTTCTTTTGCCAGCTCTCGAGTGGTTCTACGTGTGTCTTTCTCAATGACGGTTTTTAATTGACCGTCAAAGATGACAGATGGGCGTCCACAACACTCACCATGTTGAAAGCAAAGGTTTCCACTGCGAAATCGTTTAAATCCATTTTCGAGCTGACCACTCACTCAACATTTCCTCATCAAAAGTTTCGTTGATATCTCGAGCAGTATCAGCTGATTTAGGTACTTTTTTGAAGGTGAATAGCAAGCTTGTTCGAATATCGCGCTTTGGCAGGTCCATTTCATATGGTTGGTAAAGCGGTGAGAAGATATCAATGTTGATTTATTGATGCATTTGGGTAAGACTCTATCTGTATTATCAGAAAACTGCCAAAAAATAATGTTTCAAAAAATTCTATCTCTGCAAAAAAAAAAAAGGCACAAATTCTTCGTGGTTCAAAACATTGCTTACATTTTACACAACCTGATATATATATATATATATATATATATATATATATATATATATATATATATATATGTATGTATGTATGTGTGTGTGTGTGTGTGTGTGTGTGTGTGTATATAGATGTGTATACATGTGTATATATAAGTATATATATTTGTATATGTATATATATATATGAATATAAACATATATATATATATATATATATATATATATATATATATATATATATATATATATATATATATATATATATATATATAAATATATATATATATATGTATATGTATACATCATGTATATATTAGATTGGCAACTAAGCTCACGTGATTTTTTAAAATTTTGGAATCTTTTTTTTTTCGAGAATTCTATTTTTTGATTATTTTGGAATCTATATTTTTTTTCTAGTTAATTTTAGTTAATTTTTGTTTATTTTCAGAACATTAAAATGGAATGTCAACGAGCATTTTCGACACCTCCTCTGTTTTGCTTTTAATCAAGGTTCTAATGCCGCAAATGCTGCTCGCGACATTTGTTTTGTGTATGGAGAGGGTGCCATATCTGAAAGAACCGCTCGTGATTGGTATGCCAAGTTCAAAATTGGAAATTTTGACCTCAAAGACGCACTTTGTTATGGCTGTCAAGTTGAGTTCGATGTAGAGCGATTGAACCAACTTTTGTACGAAAATTCTCGTCAAACGACAACAGAACTGTCAGAGAAAATGAAATGCTCCCACACTGCTATAGAGAAGCATCTTCATTCGATGGGAAAGGTTCATATGTATGGAGCATGAGTTCCGCATGCTATAAGTGACAACAACAAAAATAAATCAACGCGCCACAATCTCCACTGGTTTGCTTACTCGTTGCCGCTCAACACAAGCAACGATTTCTTTACTGAATCGTTACTGGCGACGAAACATGTTGCCTGTACATCAATATGAAGCAGCGTGAGGAATGGCTTAGTCCCGGTAAACAAACGACACCGGGTGTGAATTAAGATCTTCATCCTCGTAATACGATGTTGTGCGTATGGTGGGACTGGGAAGGGATTTTCCATTACGAATTGCTTGAACAGAACCA